>NC_137869.1:33157252-33304752 GCF_963924005.1 Protomyctophum bolini | reverse complement strand
CTCGGGTATGGGCACTGATGACGCGGAGGAGTATGTATATGCATGTATATACACCAGAGCACCGTTGCTGTGTCCGAAAAGTGTCACATTTTCTGTTGGACATGAAATTATCATCATATGTGAAATTAATTGTGATTGAACATTGTAATCATGGAAAGAAAATAAATAAATAAAGGACATATTTTGTCATAATATATGTAATGTTTTCATTTAGTTACAATTAAGGCTTGATTTCCCATGAAAGATCCCTTTCGAGTTGACAAATAAAAGGAAGAGAGGGAATGTTTATTTTGTGAACAACATACTTTAGAATATTAAGATAATAGTCGTTTCAGTGGACATGATGTTTTTTCATAGAAAACCTCACAGCTCAAGTTGACCTCTGTGGTTCATCTTTTTGTAGACAAAGAAAGGAGACAAAGGTAACCTTCATGGTCTGGAGCAGGAGTGGGACAGCCTACAGGTGAGGGCTATTAAGTTATTTCTCCATTACTAGGGTTTATATTTGACTTGGTTTCAGCTAAACGTTTAGCCATGCGACTGAGCATCTATCTTTCTGTGTTAGAAAATGTCATTTAGCCGGACCCAGCAGCTGCGGGACCTGCAGCAGATCATTGAGGAGATCTCCAAAGAAATCATGTGGGTGAATGACAGGGAGGAGGAGGAGCTAATGTTTGACTGGGGAGACAAGAATATCGATCAGTACATCCCCAAGAAGGAGGAGAGCTATTCTGTAAGTATTATCTCAAGAACAGATTCTCAGCTAAATGGCAGAGGGCGCTGTTTTTCCTTTCTTTGCTGATGGGTTCCCAGCTTCTTATGTAAGAAACGCTGACCCTTTGACCCTTTGACGCAGGGTCAAAGGGTCACCTGGAAGTGGGGATGGAAAGATACCGGTTCCGCTTAATGTCTCGACGCCAACACATTCTTGAAATTTCATGAGGGATGAGTTCATCTGCTACAGATTTGGTTTGGGTTGTGGTAGAAGCCAAACCACTTCGCACAAACTGTAATTACTGTTGCATTCATAGACTCTCTGTGTTGTCCTCTCTAAACGTCTTCTTTCGTGGCAGAAACTGATGAGTGCCTTGGAGGTCAAGGAGAAGGACCTGAATAAACTCAAGACTAAAGTGGACGGGCTCCTGAAGAACAACCACCCAGCTGCAGACAAGATCGAGGTATGAGCAGATTGTTCATTTTGAATTATTTACTCGTGGCTGCTGTAACAAACCAGTTTCCCCTTGGAGCTCCATTGTATCGTATTGTATCGTATATATATCGCATTGTATATTTTCTTATCATATCATATCATATCATATCTACAGGCCTATATGGATACTCTGCAGACTCAGTGGAGCTGGCTGCTTCAGATCACCAAGTGCCTCCATATCCATCTGAAGGAGAATGCAGCTTATAGCCAGGTAATGCCATGATCCCATAAAGTACATGTGCATATAGCGTAACACATATGATCCCATACAGTACATGTGCATATAGCGTAACACACATGCATGAAATTGTGTTAAGCACGCACGCACGCACGCACACACACTACCTACTGTACATTCAGTGGCAGAGTGAATCATTGGCTTGCCTTATTCAAATTACACACTAATTTATATCAAAATTTTGCCTCAGTTCTTCAAGGAGGCCAATGAGACGTACCGTGTGCTGCAGAAGCAGCACGAGACAATCCGTAAGAAGTTTGGCTGTGACAAGAAAACTCCCCTGGACAATCTGCAGGGCCTTCTGAAAGGCCTGGAGGTGAGTCAGCCTTAAGGCCTATTCATAGTCCAGTTTTCGGTGATGAGGTGACTACCGCTATCCAGGGCAAAATTAGCCATTGGGCCACATGGGGCCGTGGCTCTCAGGGGCCCTTCGGGGAAATTGGACCGCACAGTACTGAGTTTGAGGCCCTGAAAATGGCTCCTGGGGCCCTTCATTGGCAGTTGATTTTGTAAAATGTAGGTAAAAAAGATCATAAAAAAACAAAAGGTTCCTGCGCACGCGCACTGCCCTGCAAATAATTATCGGCCCAGGGGCCCTCGTGGGGGTTAATCCGTCCCTGCTGCTATCACCAAAAACTACAACACTGAGCTGTGGTGAAGAGCAAACCACCGCTCTCCCCAGCCCTTCTCTCTGTTTTTACTCACCACCGAAACGGTGGTCACCGAGACTCGCTCCGGGTAATGTGATTGGTTTACACTACAAGCTGTTATGTTGTGCTGGCTATAGTATACTTTATAATAGTTGCAATGACAGCTCAGCTCGCAAAACCAATACCACCACGGAGCATAGCTGGGCAGTGCTGTGTGTGTGTGTGGGGGGACAGAGGAACAGGGACTCGGCCCGGGGAGGCGGGGTTCGCGGGACAGAAAACAGAAAAGGACCAGAAAGGATTAGAATAGAGACATATAGGCAATTAGGCAGTAGAGAGAAAGCAGATGGAAAACAATCGATGAATTTGAGGAAGTGTTGGCCATGGAAGTTAGGAGATATGAGCATGGTGATGACTATGAGCACCTTCATCAAACCACCGTTCTGGTGAAGAGGTGACCACCGAAGCCCCCATAACTTACAGGCCTGCAAGGGTCCATTTGGAGCGCCATCAAGGAACCCTGAGGGTCCTTGGACACCACTTTGAGAACCACTGCGATCAGCCCTTGCAGACCTGTGTTACATTTTCAGTAGATTATAGAACAGTATTTTGAGTATTGACTTGAGTTGTAGACAGACACCACATTTGTGCCATATGTGCAGCTCTCAGCAAAGGTCAACATGACAACAGCACATTTCACACCACGGCACGCCGCACACATGTTTGTTTTGTGCTGTTTTCCTCACTTTAGTTGGCAGATGTGCAACTAAATAGACCTCTCCAACATCACACAAACCCCTTTTATGCTTATGCGTTTCTGTTTCACTTTGATATGAACCCCCTCAAGGAAATGTAGGCCTGTTGAGCAACTGAGAATTATTGTGCAATTGTGTAGTGTCGGCCCGATAAGCGGCTGGAAATGTGCACAGAGTCAGGAGGTAAAAAGCAGCCACACCGTGGTTTATTCCAAAAAGAAGGTTGACAGCATGGGGAATGGCAGAACACAGGCAGCAAACAAATAGGGCATGTTGGTGTGCAGCTCCACCATGCCCTCTCACTGAATCCAACACTGAGTTGGTGTGTGCTTCCTGGCAGCCTTTTATAGTCAGCTGAACCAATCAGTGCAGACTGTACCATTTCACCTGGTTAAACATGCAACACTTTCCTGAACCCCACATAATCCACATCACATGAACCTATAAATCTATATCCCTACACCGGTAAGTACATATCAATGATGCCCACTATTGCAAGATAACCCACATATCACATTATCATTAGCAGCTCCAATGCATAACTCAAACACCCCCATGGCTATTCCACTGTGGTCCAGTCCAGACCAATACATGGTGCTCTGGTAGCCTGGGACTCTTTTGCCTGAACACACTGGAACAGACAGCACAGAAGCAGTCAGTATTCAAGTACCCATAACACAGTCTCATATTACATAATTGTATTTTCATGTTCATCATACTTTCAATAAACCCGTTCAACTCATGACTCTTCCTTTGTGTGCAAATATACATACTTAAATGTGCCCAATATCAGTAACGGAGGACCACTTCGTTACAAATTGAAATGTGCTAAGGAAAAGAAAAAGCATATTCTGCCTGATTGAGCAAAATCTTACCAAACGTATATAATGTATAGATGCTCAGTCGCATGGCCCAATATTCAGCTGAAACCAAGTAAAATATAAACCCTATAGAAATAACTTAATAGCCCTCACCTGTAGGCTGTCCCATTCCTGCTCCAAAGCATGAAGGTTACCTTTGTCTTGTTTCTTTGTCTACAGTACACAATGTACTTTGTCTGCACAAATGTGGCCCAAAGTCACAATAATCCTAAATCTCTGACTGGTTCTTCCTCAGAAAGAGAAAGAGAAGATTTTGGAGAGCAAGAGGCAGGTATATCACCTGGTCAGCAATGCCAAGAACATAGTCAGACTGAAACCCAGGAACCCTGAGGAAAGGAGCAGTGGCGCTGTCATAGTAAAGGCCCTGTGTGACTTCAAACAAGACCAGGTCAGTCTCTCGCTCACATTCTCAACATTGCATATTGTTATAGTATGAAAGTAGCAGTTGCACACAGAGGAGTTGTAGATGTAACTGGGAGATATAGGTGGAAGTGAGTGTTTTTTCTGTTTTTCTTTTTCATTGAATTCTATACATGAAGAAATGTCTGCATGTTATCAAGAGCCAGGATAATAGGTAGGACCCATTGTAGAACAAAAAGACAGAGGCAGAACAGTTAAATTCAAGATGTTTTATTTTAAGTACCAAAAACCATGGAACACAAGGAAACAAACAAAGAATAAGCCTGCTACAGGTAATCCAGAACAGACTCACTCTGTCTGACTGACAGTTAGCAAACACAGCAGGGGGTTCACACAACAGGTTGAGAACTGGAGAACTTGAGTAATCAAAGGGTACAATTTAAACTTTAGCAGACGAATCCAGAGTGATTTACAGTAAGCAAGAACAAAAAACATGGTAATAAATCAAATACATAATAAAGGGTATAGTAGCGAGACAAGACAGGTAACGGGAACAAAGGAAAACCGGAAACACTAGAAAACATTACTATAAAATACAAAACACCTGGGGAATTACAGACTAATACTGCAAGATTAAAACATACAGCTACAGAACTAATGAGTCTGCCTTTGGTATACCCCTCTGGGGGTGCTTCCTACACCTTTCAAGGAATATTTTAAGACCAACTCTCAAGTTCATGATTATAATACTAGACAATGTGACAATCTCCATCCTCCCTTCAGCCGTATCACTCATAGGCATAGCCAGTTCTCCATTAAAGTCACATTTTTAAATGCATATTATAATTGTGCCCCACAGAAAGTGATCTGCAAGGACAACGAGGCCATCCTGAAGGACAACAGTCAGCGCAGTAAGTGGCAGGTGACCGGTCCTGGAGGACTGGACATGATGGTGCCCTCTGTGTGTCTGCTGGTACCACCCCTCAACCCACTCAGTATCAGCCTGGCCAAGAAGTAAGAACGCACGCACGCACACATACACGCACGCATGCACGCACGCACACATACATACACGCACGCACGCACGCACGCACGCACGCACGCACGCACGCACGCACGCACGCACGCACGCACGCACACACGCGCGCACACACACACACACACACACACACACACACACACACACACACACACACACACACACACACACACACACACACACACACACACATTACTGTCTTTATTTACCATTTGTGTGTGTGTGTGTGTGTGTGTGTGTGTGTGTGTGTGTGTGTGTGTTATGTGCATGTGTGCCCATTCAAAAGGAACGAGCAGTATTATGAGGCCATCATGTCCATATGGAACCAGCTGTACATCAACATTAGGAGTCTGATCTCCTGGCAGTACTGTCTCATGGACATCGAACGAGTCAACTCTCTTACCATCAGCATGGTAAACGTCATGACACATACTACCAGCCTGAGACATTGTCATCATTATTTATAATGCCTCTGGATGACATCCTAAAGTAACAGAATGTATAATAATGCTGTACCTAACATTGTCTCCAACATTGTTTATGTCTAATTTATTTCCCATTTATTGCAGCTCTGCAATAAATATTTTCCATGCATTACAACATTAATTTCTGTGTGTGTGTGTGTGTGTGTGTGTGTGTGTGTGTGTGTGTGTGTGTGTGTGTGTGTGTGTCTCAGCTGTCCAGTATGCGTCCAGATGAGTACCGTAGCATGATTAGGAGTCTGGAGACCCACTACGAGGAGTTCAAGCGTACTTCCCATGACTCCCACATGTTTGCTGAGGAGGACAAGCAGAGCATTGAGAACCAGTACGCTGGAGCTCAGGACCACTATGAGCAGATGGTGGTGGAGCTGCCCTCTTACAGTCAGTACAGCTAAACATGACATATTCTATTCTATTCTATTTCTATGGGGTATGAGGTACGGTGGCCCTTAATCCATCTCGCCCTAATTTATTTTCCGCCGACCGCTCGATGCGGTGGTTCTTGTATTCCTAACTTGCACTGAACATTCTTTGAAAGCATTTGGCTACATAATAAAGCCGGCTGCTTTGAATCCATTTCCATTTCTCATTCTAATACTTCTTTAACACGCTTTTGGGCAGAAAACTGTACTGTATTCTGTATTCTACAGTCACACTAAACTTCTATTAAGAAGCAGAGCAAAAATGTTCTATACCATATTTGTGTAGAACATACAGTTTCATACCAGATTAGAAATGGTTGGTTACTAATAATGTTTGTCCTATTCTTTCCATTAACATGTTCTCCTATGTGCTCCCTTAGGTGCACAACAGCATCACGTAGAAGTGAATCAGCAAGAACAAATAGAAGTGACACAGCAACACGTAGAAGTGCAACAGCAACAAGTAGAAGTGCAACAGCAACAAGTAGAAGTGCAACAGCAACAAGTGGTGCAGCAACAACAACAACAACAAATAGGAGTGCAACTCCAACAGCAACAACAACACATAGAAGTGAGACAGATGGAACAACCGCTTCAACACCAACTGATATTTATACAGCAGCCACAAGCTGTGCAAGTGCAGGCTGAGCAACAGCGTCACCAACAACTGATCTTTCTCCAGCAACAGCAAGTGGAGGCACAGCAGGTCGAGCAAGCACGCCAACAGCAACTGATTATCCTAAGGCAGCAACAAGAGGCTGAGCAAGCACGCCAACAGCAACTGATTATCCTAAGGCAGCAACAAGAGGCTGAGCAAGCACGCCAACAGCAACTGATACTCCTACGGCAGCAGCAGCAAATGGAGGCCGAGCAGCGGCAACAGCAACTGATTATTCTGCAGCAGCACCAGGCCGAGGAGGATGCAAGGAGGATACTTGCTGAGGAGTCCAGGAGGAGATTGGCAGAGGAGGAGGCAAGGAGGATACTGGCTGAGGAGTCCAGGAGGAGATTGGCAGAGGAGGACACAAGGCGAAGACTGGCTGAGGAGGAGGCAAGGAGGAGAGTGGCTGAGGAGGAGGCGTGGAGGAGAGCGGCGGAAGTGAAAAAGGTGGAGGTGAGGAAGGTGGAAGCAAAGAAAGTGTCCCGGTCATCCTCTTCCTCCCTTTCGTCCGCCTTGGCCTCGTCTTCTGCTACCTCACATAGCCTGTCCGAGATGCACATGCTCCGACAGAGGCTGGAGGCGGTCGAAGGAGCGCTGACTCAGAACCTGCACATCTGCTTTGGGGAGGATGTAGCGCAGGACTGTAGCCTCCGGATCGCACAGCTGGAGGTACACTAGGTGTCATCACACAAAAACATGCTGATATAAGTTATAAGTTAAAAAACATTTCAAGCATCTACCCCTGTCTGCGTGAAAAGATTACCTAAGCTGTGCAAAAACTATAGTTCGCCTGTACTTTTTCTGCAGATGGCACAGCGCGACATTGACTCTGTGCATGTGGAGCATGTACGTCTGAGGGAGCAGGTCCAGAATGAGATGCAGAGCATGGCGGATGCTGACAAAGCACAGTTCCTACGCAGTGAGATCAGCATCATCAACCAAAGACTGGGCAGTGCGGAGAGCTGCTCCTCAGCCTACTTAGGCCGGTAAGAAACATACAGAAACACAAACACACACACAAACACTAAGGCTGTCCCGTAAAAGGTAACATTTAGAGTCATCGTCACCAAATCCCTCAGTTGTCCTATGTTCTGAGTTGAATCATCAACCTGCCCTTTTTTCCTACCTAAGATCTCAATTGACCAGAAATATATTTGCCCCTTCTATCTTATTATTCCTAAAGTGCCAGTTACCAAATTTGCAATGGTTAGATTTCTTTAGACTCTCCAAACTTTTGAAGGGGGGCTAGCCCCTCCTATATTCAGCTTCAAGACACTCGACTTTAATATATTAGCGCCCCTCACTTTTTAGTACTACAATGAGCACTCTCCTTCCATCAGACTGCAGGCTCTAAGAGGTCTACTGGACAATGTGGACCAGGCTGAGGACACTGTGAAGGTTCATGAGGCCAGACTGACGGAGAAGGAAACCACTTCTCTGGTCTCTGGTGAAGTGGAGAACTACATTTTTGCGCTGAAGGTACAGTAGGGAATAGCAGCATGCTTACTGTTCTTCAAAAAACATGGAGTGGACCTCGTTTAGTCATTTTCATTCCTCAAATTTCCTCATACAACATTGTCCATGAGCCTATTTACACACGACTGCATACCTGGTAGGCTCTATTTAGGGCAGAATAAAAGTGCATGTTACTGCATGGTCTCACTGGTGTCAACCATCAGATTGAATTTGAGAAGGGAGGTCAAGTCATGTATAGTAACGGTACTTCGAGGCCAATAATGTCACTATGCTTTTCATGATTGTCTAATATGAAATGAATAGCTTTATCCCTAGAAAGTACAATTGTGTATTTTAGAACATAGAGACACAGTGACTGTACATTTTAAATACATATGTAGAAGGTATGTATGGAAGGTATGTGTTATATATTCTCTAAGGAAGGGCCACCATGAGAGTCTGCCGGGTTTAGAAATCACACATTTGACTAGTAGATGGTCTGTCCTTGTTGGTTCATTAGAACATGAAAGCAGAGTTGGACCAGAAGAGAGATGTCCTTGACACTATGGAGGCAGAGCTGGCCAAGGTGGGCCACTGGAACGACCAGGTATCTGGCTCCTCCCATCGGTGTGACATGATCCTGTCTAAATACAACGAGCAGGTTAGCCTAATGGCAGACCGTTGGCAACGCATCCAGAACCAGATTGACAGCAGGTACTGCTCTCAATCCTCTCTGTTTCTCACACTCTCTCGCACGCACACGCGTGTGCGCACACACACGTGTGCGCACACACACACACACACACACACACACACACACACACACACACACACACACACACACACACACACACACACACTTGCTACCTAATAAAAACTCAACAACTGTGTCCTTCTCTTTCCCTCACTAAGACTCAGGGACCTGGAGTTGTATCTGCCCCAGTTGCAGCACTATAAGCGTACTAGTTCTTCCCTCGATAAATGGATTCAATCCACACGCAAAAAACAGGACACCCTGCAGGCCACGCAGATACAAGACCTCCAGACATTGAATGACCACATCAGCCATCAGAGGGTTTGTCTCGGTTCATTATTTACATTAATTTGTTATTTTATTAATTTCACTTAACTCCGTTTAATTCTTAAAGTGTACCTTTAACATGAATGCTGCGGTTCTCTTGTGAGGAGCAGATGTAAAAATCTTTCAAAACTCTTCTCAGTTTATTAAGTTTGGAGAGCTTGCACTGGAAAATAATGTTAACATGTTATCAACAATAATGTACTTATGTTAAGGTATATGTGTTCTCAGGCCCTGAATACCGAGATCAAAGGAAAGAGAGAGACAGTGGAGAGTGTCATAAGGGACATAAACACCTGTGTGAACTCTATTAAGGTATGGAGGTCTATTATAGTACATGCTGTATGCAGTTATTTTGGACAAATCACAAAAGTTCTTCGCTTGGCCATTGATAGTTATTTGTATCTATATTCTTTTCCCATGATTTTGTAACCCATTTTTCACCACTGTCAATTATCTAATGTGATCCTGGGCTCTACACACCCTCCGCCAACCTAGTGGGGAGAGCAACGGACTTGAACTCATGCTTCCTTCATGCCCGAGTGTCCAAGTTGCTTCTTGACACCTGACAGGGGGGAGTTTCCCTGGTTGGACGTAGCGTGTGGAAGGAACACGTTATTCCAACCAGTTCCTTTCCCCTCCATCAGGCGCCCCGGCTGGCCAGGGGGAGGCAGTTTAGAGTCCAGGATTACTGCATGTTTTTTGTGAGGGTACCTACCCTAGGGGACATGGGGAGAACATGCAAACTCCACACAGAAAGGCCCTTTCGCCAACCCCGCCTCGGGTATGGGCACTGATGACGGAGGAGGAAACACGCCGCCAGCACCCACAGCGTCCCCAGTGGGACTCGAACCCAGGACCTTCTAGCTGTGAGGCGACAGCACTACCAACTGTGCCACCGTGCCCCCATTGATAGTTATGATGGTGCTGACGCTGCTTGATGCTTGCAGGAACTGACTGGTGGTGTAGGACATAATCTAGACTAGAGCCTTCTCTCCTGCCCCCCACCCCACCCCACCCCCTCCCTTCCACTGGACTGCCCGCTGTTCTTCCACAGCAAAGATCATTATACTTATAAACAGTTCTTTGTTTTGTTTTTGCCTTTAGGACTATGAATCAGACCTGGCATCATACAGCTCTGGTGTGGAGACTCTGCTTAACATTCCTATAAAGAGGACCATGCTGAATTCTCCTTCTATGGTTCTCACACAGGAGGTAACGGCATCACTCACTCAATGATCTCATGCTGGGAACCTAATGACTATCTTTTGTTCTGGAGGCAGGCTCATTAAAACACTGGAAACAATTAATTTGTACAAATTAATCAGCCAAGATAGCAGCAACATTTATATTATACAACAAATATTTGAAATGCATAAAGGTTTAGCGTTTGTGAGCAAAGGAGAGAGAGATGTCCATAATTGACCAACATAGTGTGATACTAATGATGTTGTGCTGAGTGTTGAGTTTTCTGTCTCTATTTCAGGCAACTTTGCTGCAGACCCGTTACACAGAGCTGGTCACCATCTCTGGTGACTACTACAAATCCCTGGGAGAGATGCTTAAAAACATGGAGGAGCTTAAGGTAATTATCTGATGCTTTAACCCACTCTCATGAAATATCATTAAAACCATAAGTAGGTGTTATTTTGTCAAGATAACAGTATTGTCCATTCATTATGTTTGTTACCATTACAGCATTGAGGTATGCTTTGCGTGCATATATATATATATATATATATATATATGAAATAACTTTCATTTATATAAGCCATCCGTCTGTGTTTTGCCTCACCTCTAGATCCGTAACACCAAAATCGACCTGCTGGAGGAGGAGCTTCGCATTGTGAAAGAGGACATGCAGGGCCACAACACCAAGAACCAATCCCTAGAGGTGGCCATCTCCCGCTACCAGTTGGAGCTCTCCCAGTCCCAGGAGCAGGTACTGACTCTGGGCGAGGTGAAAAGAGACGCAGCCCTGACGTGTGGCGCCACGCAAGACACCCTGGACTCCACCCACAAGCAGCTGACAGAACTCCAAGACCAGGTGGGGCATCTCAACCAACTGATGGAGGAAGAGAAAATAAAGCGGAGATCGGCAGAGGAGCGCCGCACACAGCAGCAGCAGGAGTACGACACACTGCTGCAAAAGAGGCAGAAGCAGATAGAGGAGGTAAACTGGGCCAAGATGGAGGTGGAGAACAACGTGGCAGACAGGGAGCGTGAGGCAGAGAAACTGCGGCAGCGGCTGGCTGAGGAGGCGGCGAATAATATGGCGCTGGAAGAGCAGGTGTCAAAGGTAAGGAACCAGTACAATGTGGAGATCAATAACCTTAAGCTCAGCTATGAGTCCCAGATCCATGTTGATCACGCTGACATCCAGCTGCTGGCAGCTCAGAGGGAGGAGGACACAGCCAACATGCAGTTGCAATGTGAGAGGATGGAGTCAGAGAGGAGGGATTTAGAGGACGAAAGGCTTAGGCTTAGGCTGTCTATCAGCCAGGCTGAAGAACACAGGCGAAGGGCAGAAGAGGAGGCCCACAGTCAGCGCTCTGTAATCATGGAGGAGGGGCGCCGGAGGAGAGAGCTGGAGGCCCAGGTGGAGACACTGCTCAGGCAAAGTGCAGAAGATGACAGCCAACACAGGGAGGAATTAGCTGATGTTATCAAGAAACTAGAGGAGAAGGGTGAGCAGCTAGTCTATCTCACACACAGCCTAGAGGAGGAGACCCGCAGGAGGAGAATCACAGAGGAAGGACAGGCTGTGATGGAGCAGAGCATGGGGCAGCTACAGGCCAACGTGGCTGCATCCTCCATGACCATGGCTCAGCTGTGCGAGTGTGAGGAGGAGCTTGAGAAGACACGTATGGAGCTGAAGAGGGAAGTCAGTGAGAGGAACAGGGTTGAGCAGAATATGACCAGGTCACAGGTACGCATCAAGGACCTCCAGGCTGCCAGAGATGGACTAGAGGGTCAGGTAGAGATGCTGAGAATGGCCAATCAAGAGGAAGTGACTAGGAGAAGTAAGGTCGAAGCAAAATTGGAACAGACCACTGCGACGATGAAGGAACATGCAAGCACTATCACCACCTTATGCCACAGCCAAGAACAGACCAATGCTTCAGGAAGAAGAGGTGAAGAAGAACAGCGTAGGCTGCAGGAAGAGCTAGAGAAAAGCTTGAGACAAAACAAGGTATCAACAGAACGTTTGACCCAGTTAAGCTCAGAGCTGAAGACCCTGCAAGCACAGCTCCTTCAAGAGCAGTCATGCATAAAGGAGCTAAACCTCCAGAAGGACAGTATCCACAACACCTTAGATGAAAAATGCAAGGTTCTGAACAGGGTTGAGCAGAATGCATCCATTTTACAAGGACGCATCAAGGAACTCGAGGCTGTCAGAGATGGACTAGAGCGCCAGGTGGACACTCTGAGGAAGACCAATGAAGAGGAATTGACTAGGAGAAGGAGGGTAGAAACAGAATTGGAACAGATCACCATGACCATTAAGGAATATACCAGCACAATCACCACTCTACGCCACAGCCAAGAACAGACCAATGCTTCGGGAAGGATTGGTGAAGAGGAACGGTGTAGGTTGCAGGAAGAGCTAGAAATAAACTTGAGACAAAACAAGGTGTCAACAGAGCATTTCACCCAGTTGAGCTCAAAGATGAAGACCCTGCAAGCACAGCTCCTACAGGAGCAGGCATGTCTAAAGGAGGCAAACCTCCGGAATGAGAGCCTTAACAAAACCATAGAAGAAAAGAGTATGGCACTGAATGAAAACTCTGCTGAACTCCAGAGGCTGAAGCACCAGACAGAAACATTAACCAAGGAGATGCTGAGGGTTGAGCAGAATACAGCCAGGTTACAGGGCCACATCAAGGAATTCCAGGCTGCCAAAGATGGACTACAAGGCCAGTTGGAGACTCTGAGGAAAATCAATCAAGACGAAGTGACCAAGAGAAGCAGGGTAGAAACAGAATTGAAACAGGCCACCATGACCCTGAAGGAGTATACCAGCACTATCGCTACTCTACGCCACAGCCAAGAACAGACCAATGCTTCAGGAAGGAGAGGTGAAGAGGAACAGCGTATGCTGAGGGAAGAGCTTGAGAAAAGTCTGAGAAAAAACAAGTTATCAACAGAGCGTTTGACCCAGTTGTGCTCAGAGCTGAAGACCCTGCAAGCACAGCTCCTCCAGGAGCAGGCATGCATAAAGGAGGCAAACCTCCGGAATGAGAGCCTTTACAAAACCATAGAAGAAAAGAGTATGGCACTGAATGAAAACACTGCTGAGCTCCTGAGACTGAAGAACCAGACAGAACTCTTAACCAAAGGGAGGTTGAAGTTGGAGGAGGAGCTAAGGGTTGTACGACATGAAAAAGAAGACCTTGCAAGATCCCAGCTGACAAGTGAAGATGAGGTGGAATCACAAACATCAGCTTTGGAAGCGCAGCTGCAGAGCAACACTCACAGCAGCGTGGACTACCAGAACCTGGTCTCTGAGCTCTCTTCAGAGAGGGAGAAGCTCAAGGTGGAGGTTGAACAAATACAAAGGCAGGCCATCGAGGTACATGACCGGTTTGTCCTGGACCACCTGTGTCTTTCCAAACAGTCAAGTAGCTACAGTATAGCTGGCTGTGGACAAAGCTTTCTCTTGCATGCTGGAATGCCCATTAGATAGATGCCGTGCACGTCTATGACTCTGATTTGAACACATATGTCACACATTGTATGTGTTTAATGCATTTGCATGCCAGTACAGTATGCACCAATGTGATCTATGCATCTGTTTGCCTGCCAACCTATCTGACCAGCCATCATATCTTTCTGGCCAAAAAATAAATAAATAACCATTCAGCATGCTTTTTTGCCTTTGCTAGTTTTAGCCAGAATGATCAACACCACCAATATCATCCATCATCAACACTGCAACTGTTCCTCTGGTTAAAATGCAGGATACATTTGTCACTGTTTATGTTGCGTGATCTTGAATTGTCTCAACCCCATTTAACTTTAATCTGCAATCTGTAAATTGCTTACTTCAAAACATCCGCCAATTCTTAGAAAATCTGAATGTCTGTCCTTACATTCACAATTTCACATCCCAGAGGATGTGGTACCATTTCTCCACCACCCGGAGTTCTACTTTGTATAGGACTGTTATTTTGTGAAATTACAGATTGCAGATTATTGTATTTGTTTGCTTGTGTAGTGATTTAAATGATGTAGTGATGTAGTGTAAAAAGCATCTATCAAAACATGCATGGTTAGGAAGGATATTGAATATTTAAAATTAATTTAAAATTAATCTATTCTATTATAATCTGATTATGGTATTATCATCAAATATAATAATGTCCTCCCTAACCCTGTATGTGTTGTCTTTGTGTGTTGTAATGAATAGAATTTTTTCATTTTGAATAATAATGTCACTTTCTTGAGAGTGTCATATTATACTTATATACAGCTGCTCTGTAAAATGCTCTCACTATTCAGTGTCATATTATTCAAATTTTAACTTGTTTTTTCTCTTTTGTCCCTTTTATTCTTCATCTTCTCCCTGTTTTTCTGCAGACAACAGCTTTAATCCAGTCCACTCAATCTCAATATAATGAGATGGTGATGGAGAGAGATGCCCTTCAGCACAAACTGAAGTCTTTTGAGGAAGACAAGGACCACTTCCAGAGCTTAGAGAATGAGCTCAGCCGCATCAAATTATCACTGGAGTCTGCTCTCCGCCACAAACAACATTTGGAAGAGGAGAATGAGAAGGTGAGGAAGGACTTTATTTACTGGAAGAATAAATCTGAGAGCAAGGAAGGCGTTGTCCAGCAATATGAGTTGGAGAAGGAGCGTATGGAGCGAGAAAGGAGCAGTCATAAAAGTGAGATAGAGAGGCTGATGACGGAGCTTAATCAGGTTGAGGAGGCCTACAAGAGCAGGCTCTCTACCCTTCAGAAAGAGCCCAGAGAGAAGGCTGTAGTCAGAAAAACTATGCAAACTGAGCTAAAGAGTATTAGAGAGGTTCCCACTCTTGATCCCTCATCCTTGGTCTTTGATGGTGTACGAAAGCCAGTCACAGCACAGCAGTTGCTTGACTGTGGTGTCTTGGACAGGCACACATTTAACCTGCTTGTGAATGGGCAGAAGACTGTCCCAGAGGTGTCTGTGGAAAGGAGAGTCAGTCTGAAGGGGACTGGACCCATAGCTGGGGTGATAGTTGAACAGCTGAAGGGTCCAGGGTCATTTGTTGGACGTCAAGACAAAATGTCCTTGACACAGGCTAAAAATGAGAATCTGCTGCCTTCAGACAGTGCTGACTTGCTACTGGATGCCCAAGCTGCTACAGGCCACATTATCGACCCCAGATCCAATCAGAAATTGACTGTGGAGGAGGCATGTGACCAAGGTGTAGTGGATGAGGGGGATCGACCTAGGCTGATTGCAGCAGAGGCAGCTGCTGTGGGCTTCCATGACCCTGGCACAGGCAAACCTTTGTCAGTATTTCAGGCCATGAAGAAAGGGCTCACTGACAAGAACACAGCACTGCGTTTACTCCAGGCCCAGGAGTCTGTTGGGGGCATTCTGGATCCCATACTCAGTGTGTTCCTCCCTAAAGACAAAGCCATGGAGCGTGATCTAATTGATGAGGAAATGTATCGTGCTCTGAATCAGAGGCCTGAGCTTTACCTAGACCCAGAATCAGAGTTGGGTGCCAGCTATGTGTCACTTAAGAGAAGATGCAAGACTGACCCTAAAACAGACCTTCTCCTTCTGCCTGTCTCCGACAAGTTAGATCCCTCTAAATTGGTATTTGAAGGTGTTCGAAAGTCAGTCACAGCACAACAGTTGCTTGATTGTGGTGTATTAGATAGACCCACATTTAACAAGCTAGTAAAAGGGGTAAAAACTGTCCCTGAAGTGTCCATGGAAAAGAAGGTCAGCTTGAAGGGAATTGGGCCAATAGCTGGAGTGATAGTTCAAGGTCTAAAGCATCCACAATCAGTGGTTGGACATAAAGGCAAAATGTCCCTTACAGAGGCCAAGAAAGTGAAGCTCCTTCCCCAAGAGAGTGTTGACTTATTACTCGATGCCCAGGCTGCTACAGGCCATATCATTGACCCCAAAACCAATCAGAAACTGACAGTTGATGAGGCATGTGTAAAGGGAGTAGTGGATGAATGGGATAGAGATAGGCTATTAGCAGCAGAAGCTGCTGCTGTAGGCTACAAGGATCCCAGCACAGCAAAGGCTCTTTCAGTGTTTGAAGCCATGAACAAGGGAATGATTGACAGGGATACTGCAATACGTTTACTCCAGGCTCAGGAGTCTGTTGGAGGAATTTTGGATCCCATCCTCAGTGTGTTCCTTCCTAGAGACACAGCTATTAAACGCAATATAATAGATAAAGACATTTGTTGTGCTTTAAACCAGAGTCCTGGGTGCTACAAGGATACAGACACTGATCTTGGTGTGAGTTATGGGGTTTTAAAGAAACAATGCAAGACAGAGCCTCACACAGGACTACTACTTTTACCGATCTCTGACAAGATAGATCCCTCTAAATTGATATTTGAAGGTGTTAGAAAGCCAGTCACAGCACAGCAGCTGCTAGATTGTGGTGTACTGGACAAACCCACTTTTGACCAACTTGTGAAGGGACATAAGACTGTCCCAGAGGTATCAGTAGACAAGAGAGTAAGTTTGAAGGGGACTGGACCAATAGCTGGAGTAGTACTTGTAGGTCTAAAGGGTCCGGGATCAGTTACTGGACGGAAAGGAAAAATGTCTTTGACAGAAGCCAAGAAAGATAATCTCCTCCCCACAGATAGTGTTGACTTATTACTAGATGCACAGGCTGCTACAGGCCACATTATCAACCCCAAAACCAATCAGAAACTGACGGTGGAGGAGGCATGTGCCAAAGGAGTTGTGGAAGAATGGGATAGAGATAGGCTGTTGGCTGCAGAAGCTGCAGCTGTCGGCTACTGTGATCCTAGCACAGCAAAGCCCCTCTCTGTGTTTGAGGCCATGAAAAGGGGCATTATTGACAGGGACACTGCAATACGTCTACTCCAAGCCCAGGAGTCTGTCGGGGGGATTCTGGATCCCATTCTCAGTGTGTTCCTCTCCAAAGACACAGCTATAAAGCGCAACCTTATAGATGAAGATCTTTGTTGTGCTCTAAACCAGAGCCCTGAGTTCTATCAGGATCCAGACACTGATCTAGGTGCAAGCTATGGGTCTCTAAAGACAAAATGCAAGACAGAGCCTCACACAGGCCTTCTGCTTCTTCCTACCGCTGACAAGATAGATCCCACTAAACTAGTCTTTGATGGTGTCCGAAAACCAGTCACAGCGCAGCAGCTGCTTGATTGTGGTGTACTGGACAAACCCACATTTGATCAACTTGTGAACGGATATAAATCTGTCCCAGAGGTGTCTGAGGACAAGGTGGTGAATCTGAAGGGCACAGGATCAATTGCTGGTCTAACAACTAGACATGGTGGAAAAATGTCCTTTACAGAAGCAAAGAAAAAGAGCATTGTTTCTATTGATAGCACCAACCTGCTACTGGATGCTCAGGCTGCAACAGGTCACATAATTGACCCCAAATTAAATCAAAAACTGACAGTGGATGAGGCCTGTGCAAGAGGAGTGGTGGACAAGGGTGATGAAGATAGGCTGTTATTAGCAGAAGCTGCCGCAGTAGGCTTCATGGATGCCAGCACAACTAAGCCTCTCTCAATTTGTCAGGCAACAAAGAAAGGTATGATTGACAAGAACACAGCAATACGTTTGCTCCAGGCCCAGGAGTCTGTTGGGGGCATTCTGGATCCCATCCTTAGCGTGTTCCTCCCCAGGGACACAGCTATGAAGCGTAATCTCTTAGATGAAGACCTCTGCCATGCACTAAGCCAGTCTCCTGAGTGTTACGTAGATCCAGACACTGATCAGGGTTCCAGCTATGGCTCTCTAAAGAAAAGATGCAAAACAGAACCTCACACAGGACTTCGGCTTCTGCCTACATCTGGCAAGATAGATCCTTCTAAATTGGTCTTTGAAGGTGTGCGCAAACCAGTAACAGCACAACAACTGCTTGATTGTGGAGTACTGGATAAACCCACCTTTGATGAACTGCTCGAGGGAAAGAAGTCTATCCCAGAGGTTTCTGAGGAAAAGAAGGTCAATCTAAAGGGCACAGGATCAATTGCTGGACTAGAAACCGGACCTCTAGGGAAGATGTCCTTTACAGAGGCCAAGAAAGACAAACTCCTGTCCACTGACTCTGCTGATCTGCTACTGGATGCTCAGGCCGCCACAGGCCACATCATTGACCCCAAGACCAGTCAGAAACTGACAGTAGAAGAGGCCTGTGAAAAAGGAGTTGTCGATAAAACAGATAAGGAGAGGCTGCTGGCAGCAGAAGCTGCTGCTGTGGGCTTCAAGGATCCAAGGACAGCCAAGCCGCTGTCTGTGCTTGAGGCCATGAAAAAAGGAATGATTGATAGGAACACCGCAATACGTCTACTTCAAGCACAGGATTCTGTGGGGGGAATTTTGGATCCCATCATCAGTGTGTTCCTCCCCAAAGACACAGCAATGAAGCGCAATCTTCTAGATGAAGACATTAGTCGTGCTCTCAAGCAGAGCCCTAAGTGCTACCTGGATCCAGCCAATGATCTCAAATCTGATTATGCTTCTTTGAAGAAGAAATGCAAATCAGAGCCTCAGAGTGACCTGCTGCTACTGCCAATCAAAGCCAAGAAAGATCCCTCTGAAATAATCTTTGAAGGTGTGCGCAAACCAGTAACAGCACAACAACTGCTAGATTGTGGAGTACTGGATAAACCCACCTTTGATGAACTGCTCGAGGGAAAGAAGTCTATCCCAGAGGTTTCTGAGGAAAAGAAGGTCAATCTAAAGGGCACAGGATCAATTGCTGGACTAGAAACCGGACCTCTAGGGAAGATGTCCTTTACAGAGGCCAAGAAAGACAAACTCCTGTCCACTGACTCTGCTGATCTGCTACTGGATGCTCAGGCCGCCACAGGCCACATCATTGACCCCAAGACCAGTCAGAAACTGACAGTAGAAGAGGCCTCTGAAAAAGGAGTTGTCGATAAAATAGATAAGGTTAGGCTGCTGGCAGCAGAAGCTGCTGCTGTGGGCTTCAAGGATCCAAGGACAGCCAAGCCGCTGTCTGTGCTTGAGGCCATGAAAAAAGGAATGATTGATAGGAACACCGCAATACGTCTACTTCAAGCACAGGAATCTGTGGGGGGAATTTTGGATCCCATCCTCAGTGTGTTCCTCCCCAAAGACACGGCTATGAAGCGCAACCTTCTAGATGAAGACATTAGTCGTGCTCTTAAGCAGAGCCCTAAGTGCTACCTGGATCCAGCCAATGATCTCAAATCTGATTATGCTTCTTTGAAGAAGAAATGCAAGGCAGAGCCTCAAAGTGACCTGCTGCTACTGCCAACCAAAGACAAGAAAGATCCCTCTGAAATAATCTTTGAAGGTGTGCGCAAACCAGTAACAGCACAACAACTGCTAGATTGTGGAGTACTGGATAAACCCACCTTTGATGAACTGCTCGAGGGAAAGAAGTCTATCCCAGAGATTTCTGAGGAAAAGAAGGCCAATCTAAAGGGCACAGGATCAATTGCTGGACTAGAAACCGGACCTCTAGGGAAGATGTCCTTTACAGAGGCCAAGAAAGAAAAACTCCTGTCCGCTGATTCTGCTGATCTGCTACTGGATGCTCAGGCCGCCACAGGCCACATCATTGACCCCAAGACCAGTCAGAAACTGACAGTAGAAGAGGCCTGTGAAAAAGGAGTAGTCGATAAAAGAGATAAGGAGAGGCTGCTTGCAGCAGAAGCTGCTGCTGTGGGCTTCAAGGATCCAAGGACAGCCAAGCCCCTGTCAGTGCTTGAGGCCATGAAAAAAGGAATGATTGATAGGAACACCGCAATACGTCTACTTCAAGCACAGGATTCTGTGGGGGGAATTTTGGATCCCATCCTCAGTGTGTTCCTCCCCAAAGACACGGCTATGAAGCGCAACCTTCTAGATGAAGACATTAGTCGAGCTCTTAAGCAGAGTCCTAAGTGCTACCTGGATCCAGCCAATGATCTCAAATCTGATTATGCTTCTTTGAAGAAGAAATGCAAATCAGAGCCTCAGAGTGACCTGCTGCTACTGCCAATCAAAGCCAAGAAAGATCCCTCTGAAATAATCTTTGAAGGTGTGCGCAAACCAGTAACAGCACAACAACTGCTAGATTGTGGAGTACTGGATAAACCCACCTTTGATGAACTGCTCGAGGGAAAGAAGTCTATCCCAGAGGTTTCTGAGGAAAAGAAGGTCAATCTAAAGGGCACAGGATCAATTGCTGGACTAGAAACCGGACCTCTAGGGAAGATGTCCTTTACAGAGGCCAAGAAAGACAAACTCCTGTCCACTGACTCTGCTGATCTGCTACTGGATGCTCAGGCCGCCACAGGCCACATCATTGACCCCAAGACCAGTCAGAAACTGACAGTAGAAGAGGCCTGTGAAAAAGGAGTTGTCGATAAAATAGATAAGGTTAGGCTGCTGGCAGCAGAAGCTGCTGCTGTGGGCTTCAAGGATCCAAGGACAGCCAAGCCGCTGTCTGTGCTTGAGGCCATGAAAAAAGGAATGATTGATAGGAACACCGCAATACGTCTACTTCAAGCACAGGAATCTGTGGGGGGAATTTTGGATCCCATCCTCAGTGTGTTCCTCCCCAAAGACACGGCTATGAAGCGCAACCTTCTAGATGAAGACATTAGTCGTGCTCTTAAGCAAAGCCCTAAGTGCTACCTGGATCCAGCCAATGATCTCAAATCTGATTATGCTTCTTTGAAGAAGAAATGCAAGGCAGAGCCTCAAAGTGACCTGCTGCTACTGCCAACCAAAGACAAGAAAGATCCCTCTGAAATAATCTTTGAAGGTGTGCGCAAACCAGTAACAGCACAACAACTGCTAGATTGTGGAGTACTGGATAAACCCACCTTTGATGAACTGCTCGAGGGAAAGAAGTCTATCCCAGAGATTTCTGAGGAAAAGAAGGCCAATCTAAAGGGCACAGGATCAATTGCTGGACTAGAAACCGGACCTCTAGGGAAGATGTCCTTTACAGAGGCCAAGAAAGAAATACTCCTGTCCGCTGACTCTGCTGATCTGCTACTGGATGCTCAGGCCGCCACAGGCCACATCATTGACCCCAAGACCAGTCAGAAACTGACAGTAGAAGAGGCCTGTGAAAAAGGAGTAGTCGATAAAAGAGATAAGGAGAGGCTGCTTGCAGCAGAAGCTGCTGCTGTGGGCTTCAAGGATCCAAGGACAGCCAAGCCCCTGTCAGTGCTTGAGGCCATGAAAAAAGGAATGATTGATAGGAACACCGCAATACGTCTACTTCAAGCACAGGATTCTGTGGGGGGAATTTTGGATCCCATCCTCAGTGTGTTCCTCCCCAAAGACACGGCTATGAAGCGCAACCTTCTAGATGAAGACATTAGTCGTGCTCTTAAGCAGAGCCCTAAGTGCTACCTGGATCCAGCCAATGATCTCAAATCTGATTATGCTTCTTTGAAGAAGAAATGCAAGGCAGAGCCTCAAAGTGACCTGCTGTTACTGCCAACCAAAGACAAGAAAGATCCCTCTGAAATAATCTTTGAAGGTGTGCGCAAACCAGTAACAGCACAACAACTGCTAGATTGTGGAGTACTGGATAAACCCACCTTTGATGAACTGCTCGAGGGAAAGAAGTCTATCCCAGAGGTTTCTGAGGAAAAGAAGGCCAATCTAAAGGGCACAGGATCAATTGCTGGACTAGAAACCGGACCTCTAGGGAAGATGTCCTTTACAGAGGCCAAGAAAGAAATACTCCTGTCCGCTGACTCTGCTGATCTGCTACTGGATGCTCAGGCCGCCACAGGCCACATCATTGACCCCAAGACCAGTCAGAAACTGACAGTAGAAGAGGCCTGTGAAAAAGGAGTAGTCGATAAAAGAGATAAGGAGAGGCTGCTTGCAGCAGAAGCTGCTGCTGTGGGCTTCAAGGATCCAAGGACAGCCAAGCCCCTGTCAGTGCTTGAGGCCATGAAAAAAGGAATGATTGATAGGAACACCGCAATACGTCTACTTCAAGCACAGGATTCTGTGGGGGGAATTTTGGATCCCATCCTCAGTGTGTTCCTCCCCAAAGACACGGCTATGAAGCGCAACCTTCTAGATGAAGACATTAGTCGAGCTCTTAAGCAGAGTCCTAAGTGCTACCTGGATCCAGCCAATGATCTCAAATCTGATTATGCTTCTTTGAAGAAGAAATGCAAATCAGAGCCTCAGAGTGACCTGCTGCTACTGCCAATCAAAGCCAAGAAAGATCCCTCTGAAATAATCTTTGAAGGTGTGCGCAAACCAGTAACAGCACAACAACTGCTAGATTGTGGAGTACTGGATAAACCCACCTTTGATGAACTGCTCGAGGGAAAGAAGTCTATCCCAGAGGTTTCTGAGGAAAAGAAGGTCAATCTAAAGGGCACAGGATCAATTGCTGGACTAGAAACCGGACCTCTAGGGAAGATGTCCTTTACAGAGGCCAAGAAAGACAAACTCCTGTCCACTGACTCTGCTGATCTGCTACTGGATGCTCAGGCCGCCACAGGCCACATCATTGACCCCAAGACCAGTCAGAAACTGACAGTAGAAGAGGCCTGTGAAAAAGGAGTTGTCGATAAAATAGATAAGGTTAGGCTGCTGGCAGCAGAAGCTGCTGCTGTGGGCTTCAAGGATCCAAGGACAGCCAAGCCGCTGTCTGTGCTTGAGGCCATGAAAAAAGGAATGATTGATAGGAACACCGCAATACGTCTACTTCAAGCACAGGAATCTGTGGGGGGAATTTTGGATCCCATCCTCAGTGTGTTCCTCCCCAAAGACACGGCTATGAAGCGCAACCTTCTAGATGAAGACATTAGTCGTGCTCTTAAGCAAAGCCCTAAGTGCTACCTGGATCCAGCCAATGATCTCAAATCTGATTATGCTTCTTTGAAGAAGAAATGCAAGGCAGAGCCTCAAAGTGACCTGCTGCTACTGCCAACCAAAGACAAGAAAGATCCCTCTGAAATAATCTTTGAAGGTGTGCGCAAACCAGTAACAGCACAACAACTGCTAGATTGTGGAGTACTGGATAAACCCACCTTTGATGAACTGCTCGAGGGAAAGAAGTCTATCCCAGAGATTTCTGAGGAAAAGAAGGCCAATCTAAAGGGCACAGGATCAATTGCTGGACTAGAAACCGGACCTCTAGGGAAGATGTCCTTTACAGAGGCCAAGAAAGAAATACTCCTGTCCGCTGACTCTGCTGATCTGCTACTGGATGCTCAGGCCGCCACAGGCCACATCATTGACCCCAAGACCAGTCAGAAACTGACAGTAGAAGAGGCCTGTGAAAAAGGAGTAGTCGATAAAAGAGATAAGGAGAGGCTGCTTGCAGCAGAAGCTGCTGCTGTGGGCTTCAAGGATCCAAGGACAGCCAAGCCCCTGTCAGTGCTTGAGGCCATGAAAAAAGGAATGATTGATAGGAACACCGCAATACGTCTACTTCAAGCACAGGATTCTGTGGGGGGAATTTTGGATCCCATCCTCAGTGTGTTCCTCCCCAAAGACACGGCTATGAAGCGCAACCTTCTAGATGAAGACATTAGTCGTGCTCTTAAGCAGAGCCCTAAGTGCTACCTGGATCCAGCCAATGATCTCAAATCTGATTATGCTTCTTTGAAGAAGAAATGCAAGGCAGAGCCTCAAAGTGACCTGCTGTTACTGCCAACCAAAGACAAGAAAGATCCCTCTGAAATAATCTTTGAAGGTGTGCGCAAACCAGTAACAGCACAACAACTGCTAGATTGTGGAGTACTGGATAAACCCACCTTTGATGAACTGCTCGAGGGAAAGAAGTCTATCCCAGAGGTTTCTGAGGAAAAGAAGGCCAATCTAAAGGGCACAGGATCAATTGCTGGACTAGAAACCGGACCTCTAGGGAAGATGTCCTTTACAGAGGCCAAGAAAGAAATACTCCTGTCCGCTGACTCTGCTGATCTGCTACTGGATGCTCAGGCCGCCACAGGCCACATCATTGACCCCAAGACCAGTCAGAAACTGACAGTAGAAGAGGCCTGTGAAAAAGGAGTAGTCGATAAAAGAGATAAGGAGAGGCTGCTTGCAGCAGAAGCTGCTGCTGTGGGCTTCAAGGATCCAAGGACAGCCAAGCCCCTGTCAGTGCTTGAGGCCATGAAAAAAGGAATGATTGATAGGAACACCGCAATACGTCTACTTCAAGCACAGGATTCTGTGGGGGGAATTTTGGATCCCATCCTCAGTGTGTTCCTCCCCAAAGACACGGCTATGAAGCGCAACCTTCTAGATGAAGACATTAGTCGAGCTCTTAAGCAGAGTCCTAAGTGCTACCTGGATCCAGCCAATGATCTCAAATCTGATTATGCTTCTTTGAAGAAGAAATGCAAATCAGAGCCTCAGAGTGACCTGCTGCTACTGCCAATCAAAGCCAAGAAAGATCCCTCTGAAATAATCTTTGAAGGTGTGCGCAAACCAGTAACAGCACAACAACTGCTAGATTGTGGAGTACTGGATAAACCCACCTTTGATGAACTGCTCGAGGGAAAGAAGTCTATCCCAGAGGTTTCTGAGGAAAAGAAGGTCAATCTAAAGGGCACAGGATCAATTGCTGGACTAGAAACCGGACCTCTAGGGAAGATGTCCTTTACAGAGGCCAAGAAAGACAAACTCCTGTCCACTGACTCTGCTGATCTGCTACTGGATGCTCAGGCTGCCACAGGCCACATCATTGACCCCAAGACCAGTCAGAAACTGACAGTAGAAGAGGCCTGTGAAAAAGGAGTTGTCGATAAAATAGATAAGGTTAGGCTGCTGGCAGCAGAAGCTGCTGCTGTGGGCTTCAAGGATCCAAGGACAGCCAAGCCGCTGTCTGTGCTTGAGGCCATGAAAAAAGGAATGATTGATAGGAACACCGCAATACGTCTACTTCAAGCACAGGAATCTGTGGGGGGAATTTTGGATCCCATCCTCAGTGTGTTCCTCCCCAAAGACACGGCTATGAAGCGCAACCTTCTAGATGAAGACATTAGTCGTGCTCTTAAGCAGAGCCCTAAGTGCTACCTGGATCCAGCCAATGATCTCAAATCTGATTATGCTTCTTTGAAGAAGAAATGCAAGGCAGAGCCTCAAAGTGACCTGCTGCTACTGCCAACCAAAGACAAGAAAGATCCCTCTGAAATAATCTTTGAAGGTGTGCGCAAACCAGTAACAGCACAACAACTGCTAGATTGTGGAGTACTGGATAAACCCACCTTTGATGAACTGCTCGAGGGAAAGAAGTCTATCCCAGAGATTTCTGAGGAAAAGAAGGCCAATCTAAAGGGCACAGGATCAATTGCTGGACTAGAAACCGGACCTCTAGGGAAGATGTCCTTTACAGAGGCCAAGAAAGAAAAACTCCTGTCCGCTGACTCTGCTGATCTGCTACTGGATGCTCAGGCCGCCACAGGCCACATCATTGACCCCAAGACCAGTCAGAAACTGACAGTAGAAGAGGCCTGTGAAAAAGGAGTTGTCGATAAAAGAGATAAGGAGAGGCTGCTTGCAGCAGAAGCTGCTGCTGTGGGCTTCAAGGATCCAAGGACAGCCAAGCCCCTGTCAGTGCTTGAGGCCATGAAAAAAGGAATGATTGATAGGAACACCGCAATACGTCTACTTCAAGCACAGGATTCTGTGGGGGGAATTTTGGATCCCATCCTCAGTGTGTTCCTACCCAAAGACACGGCTATGAAGCGCAACCTTCTAGATGAAGACATCAGTCGTGCTCTTAAGCAGAGCCCTAAGTGCTACCTGGATCCAGCCAATGATCTCAAATCTGATTATGCTTCTTTGAAGAAGAAATGCAAGGCAGAGCCTCAAAGTGACCTGCTGTTACTGCCAACAAAAGACAAGAAAGATCCCTCTGAAATAATCTTTGAAGGTGTGCGCAAACCAGTAACAGCACAACAACTGCTAGATTGTGGAGTACTGGATAAACCCACCTTTGATGAACTGCTCGAGGGAAAGAAGTCTATCCCAGAGGTTTCTGAGGAAAAGAAGGTCAATCTAAAGGGCACAGGATCAATTGCTGGACTAGAAACCGGACCTCTAGGGAAGATGTCCTTTACAGAGGCCAAGAAAGAAAAACTCCTGTCACCTGACTCTGCTGATCTGCTACTGGATGCTCAGGCCGCCACAGGCCACATCATTGACCCCAAGACCAGTCAGAAACTGACAGTAGAAGAGGCCTGTGAAAAAGGAGTTGTTGATAAAAGAGATAAGGAGAGGCTGCTTGCAGCAGAAGCTGCTGCTGTGGGCTTCAAGGATCCAAGGACAGCCAAGCCCCTGTCAGTGCTTGAGGCCATGAAAAAAGGAATGATTGATAGGAACACCGCAATACGTCTACTTCAAGCACAGGATTCTGTGGGGGGAATTTTGGATCCCATCCTCAGTGTGTTCCTCCCCAAAGACACGGCTATGAAGCGCAACCTTCTAGATGAAGACATTAGTCGTGCTCTTAAGCAGAGCCCTAAGTGCTACCTGGATCCAGCCAATGATCTCAAATCTGATTATGCTTCTTTGAAGAAGAAATGCAAGGCAGAGCCTCAAAGTGACCTGCTGTTACTGCCAACCAAAGACAAGAAAGATCCCTCTGAAATAATCTTTGAAGGTGTGCGCAAACCAGTAACAGCACAACAACTGCTTGATTGTGGAGTACTGGATAAACCCACCTTTGATGAACTGCTCGAGGGAAAGAAGTCTATCCCAGAGATTTCTGAGGAAAAGAAGGCCAATCTAAAGGGCACAGGATCAATTGCTGGACTAGAAACCGGACCTCTAGGGAAGATGTCCTTTACAGAGGCCAAGAAAGAAAAACTCCTGTCCACTGACTCTGCTGATCTGCTACTGGATGCTCAGGCCGCCACAGGCCACATCATTGACCCCAAGACCAGTCAGAAACTGACAGTAGAAGAGGCCTGTGAAAAAGGAGTTGTCGATAAAAGAGATAAGGATAGGCTGCTGGCAGCAGAAGCTGCTACTGTGGGCTTCAAGGATCCAAGGACAGCCAAGCCCCTGTCTGTTCTTGAGGCCATGAAAAAAGGAATGATTGATAGGAACACTGCAATACGTCTACTTCAAGCACAGGATTCTGTAGGGGGAATTTTGGATCCCATCCTCAGTGTGTTCCTCCCCAAAGACACAGCTATGAAGCGCAACCTTCTAGATGAAGACATTAGTCGTGCTCTTAAGCAGAGCCCTAAGTGCTACCTGGATCCAGTCAATGATCTCAAATCTGATTATGCTTCTTTGAAGAAGAAATGCAAGGCAGAGCCTCAAAGTGACCTGCTGTTACTGCCAACCAAAGACAAGAAAGATCCCTCTGAAATAATCTTTGAAGGTGTGCGCAAACCAGTAACAGCACAACAACTGCTAGATTGTGGAGTACTGGATAAACCCACCTTTGATGAACTGCTCGAGGGAAAGAAGTCTATCCCAGAGGTTTCTGAGGAAAAGAAGGCCAATCTAAAGGGCACAGGATCAATTGCTGGACTAGAAACCGGACCTCTAGGGAAGATGTCCTTTACAGAGGCCAAGAAAGAAAAACTCCTGTCACCTGACTCTGCTGATCTGCTACTGGATGCTCAGGCCGCCACAGGCCACATCATTGACCCCAAGACCAGTCAGAAACTGACAGTAGAAGAGGCCTGTGAAAAAGGAGTTGTTGATAAAAGAGATAAGGAGAGGCTGCTTGCAGCAGAAGCTGCTGCTGTGGGCTTCAAGGATCCAAGGACAGCCAAGCCCCTGTCAGTGCTTGAGGCCATGAAAAAAGGAATGATTGATAGGAACACCGCAATACGTCTACTTCAAGCACAGGATTCTGTGGGGGGAATTTTGGATCCCATCCTCAGTGTGTTCCTCCCCAAAGACACGGCTATGAAGCGCAACCTTCTAGATGAAGACATTAGTCGTGCTCTTAAGCAGAGCCCTAAGTGCTACCTGGATCCAGCCAATGATCTCAAATCTGATTATGCTTCTTTGAAGAAGAAATGCAAGGCAGAGCCTCAAAGTGACCTGCTGTTACTGCCAACCAAAGACAAGAAAGATCCCTCTGAAATAATCTTTGAAGGTGTGCGCAAACCAGTAACAGCACAACAACTGCTTGATTGTGGAGTACTGGATAAACCCACCTTTGATGAACTGCTCGAGGGAAAGAAGTCTATCCCAGAGATTTCTGAGGAAAAGAAGGCCAATCTAAAGGGCACAGGATCAATTGCTGGACTAGAAACCGGACCTCTAGGGAAGATGTCCTTTACAGAGGCCAAAAAAGAAAAACTCCTGTCCACTGACTCTGCTGATCTGCTACTGGATGCTCAGGCCGCCACAGGCCACATCATTGACCCCAAGACCAGTCAGAAACTGACAGTAGAAGAGGCCTGTGAAAAAGGAGTTGTCGATAAAAGAGATAAGGATAGGCTGCTGGCAGCAGAAGCTGCTACTGTGGGCTTCAAGGATCCAAGGACAGCCAAGCCCCTGTCTGTTCTTGAGGCCATGAAAAAAGGAATGATTGATAGGAACACTGCAATACGTCTACTTCAAGCACAGGATTCTGTAGGGGGAATTTTGGATCCCATCCTCAGTGTGTTCCTCCCCAAAGACACAGCTATGAAGCGCAACCTTCTAGATGAAGACATTAGTCGTGCTCTTAAGCAGAGCCCTAAGTGCTACCTGGATCCAGTCAATGATCTCAAATCTGATTATGCTTCTTTGAAGAAGAAATGCAAGGCAGAGCCTCAAAGTGACCTGCTGTTACTGCCAACCAAAGACAAGAAAGATCCCTCTGAAATAATCTTTGAAGGTGTGCGCAAACCAGTAACAGCACAACAACTGCTAGATTGTGGAGTACTGGATAAACCCACCTTTGATGAACTGCTCGAGGGAAAGAAGTCTATCCCAGAGGTTTCTGAGGAAAAGAAGGCCAATCTAAAGGGCACAGGATCAATTGCTGGACTAGAAACCGGACCTCTAGGGAAGATGTCCTTTACAGAGGCCAAGAAAGAAAAACTCCTGTCACCTGACTCTGCTGATCTGCTACTGGATGCTCAGGCCGCCACAGGCCACATCATTGACCCCAAGACCAGTCAGAAACTGACAGTAGAAGAGGCCTGTGAAAAAGGAGTTGTTGATAAAAGAGATAAGGAGAGGCTGCTTGCAGCAGAAGCTGCTGCTGTGGGCTTCAAGGATCCAAGGACAGCCAAGCCCCTGTCAGTGCTTGAGGCCATGAAAAAAGGAATGATTGATAGGAACACCGCAATACGTCTACTTCAAGCACAGGATTCTGTGGGGGGAATTTTGGATCCCATCCTCAGTGTGTTCCTCCCCAAAGACACGGCTATGAAGCGCAACCTTCTAGATGAAGACATTAGTCGTGCTCTTAAGCAGAGCCCTAAGTGCTACCTGGATCCAGCCAATGATCTCAAATCTGATTATGCTTCTTTGAAGAAGAAATGCAAGGCAGAGCCTCAAAGTGACCTGCTGTTACTGCCAACCAAAGACAAGAAAGATCCCTCTGAAATAATCTTTGAAGGTGTGCGCAAACCAGTAACAGCACAACAACTGCTTGATTGTGGAGTACTGGATAAACCCACCTTTGATGAACTGCTCGAGGGAAAGAAGTCTATCCCAGAGATTTCTGAGGAAAAGAAGGCCAATCTAAAGGGCACAGGATCAATTGCTGGACTAGAAACCGGACCTCTAGGGAAGATGTCCTTTACAGAGGCCAAGAAAGAAAAACTCCTGTCCACTGACTCTGCTGATCTGCTACTGGATGCTCAGGCCGCCACAGGCCACATCATTGACCCCAAGACCAGTCAGAAACTGACAGTAGAAGAGGCCTGTGAAAAAGGAGTTGTCGATAAAAGAGATAAGGATAGGCTGCTGGCAGCAGAAGCTGCTACTGTGGGCTTCAAGGATCCAAGGACAGCCAAGCCCCTGTCTGTTCTTGAGGCCATGAAAAAAGGAATGATTGATAGGAACACTGCAATACGTCTACTTCAAGCACAGGATTCTGTAGGGGGAATTTTGGATCCCATCCTCAGTGTGTTCCTCCCCAAAGACACGGCTATGAAGCGCAACCTTCTAGATGAAGACATTAGTCGTGCTCTTAAGCAGAGCCCTAAGTGCTACCTGGATCCAGTCAATGATCTCAAATCTGATTATGCTTCTTTGAAGAAGAAATGCAAGGCAGAGCCTCAAAGTGACCTGCTGTTACTGCCAACCAAAGACAAGAAAGATCCCTCTGAAATAATCTTTGAAGGTGTGCGCAAACCAGTAACAGCACAACAACTGCTAGATTGTAGAGTACTGGATAAACCCACCTTTGATGAACTGCTCGAGGGAAAGAAGTCTATCCCAGAGGTTTCTGAGGAAAAGAAGGCCAATCTAAAGGGCACAGGATCAATTGCTGGACTAGAAACCGGACCTCTAGGGAAGATGTCCTTTACAGAGGCCAAGAAAGAAAAACTCCTGTCCACTGACTCTGCTGATCTGCTACTGGATGCTCAGGCCGCCACAGGCCACATCATTGACCCCAAGACCAGTCAGAAACTGACAGTAGAAGAGGCCTGTGAAAAAGGAGTTGTCGATAAAAGAGATAAGGATAGGCTGCTTGCAGCAGAAGCTGCTGCTGTGGGCTTCAAGGATCCAAGGACAGCCAAGCCCCTGTCAGTGCTTGAGGCCATGAAAAAAGGAATGATTGATAAAAACACCGCAATACGTCTACTTCAAGCACAGGATTCTGTGGGGGGAATTTTGGATCCCATCCTCAGTGTGTTCCTCCCCAAAGACACGGCTATGAAGCGCAACCTTCTAGATGAAGACATTAGTCGTGCTCTTAAGCAGAGCCCTAAGTGCTACCTGGATCCAGCCAATGATCTCAAATCTGATTATGCTTCTTTGAAGAAGAAATGCAAGGCAGAGCCTCAAAGTGACCTGCTGTTACTGCCAACCAAAGACAAGAAAGATCCCTCTGAAATAATCTTTGAAGGTGTGCGCAAACCAGTAACAGCACAACAACTGCTTGATTGTGGAGTACTGGATAAACCCACCTTTGATGAACTGCTCGAGGGAAAGAAGTCTATCCCAGAGATTTCTGAGGAAAAGAAGGCCAATCTAAAGGGCACAGGATCAATTGCTGGACTAGAAACCGGACCTCTAGGGAAGATGTCCTTTACAGAGGCCAAGAAAGAAAAACTCCTGTCCACTGACTCTGCTGATCTGCTACTGGATGCTCAGGCCGCCACAGGCCACATCATTGACCCCAAGACCAGTCAGAAACTGACAGTAGAAGAGGCCTGTGAAAAAGGAGTTGTCGATAAAAGAGATAAGGAGAGGCTGCTTGCAGCAGAAGCTGCTGCTGTGGGCTTCAAGGATCCAAGGACAGCCAAGCCCCTGTCAGTGCTTGAGGCCATGAAAAAAGGAATGATTGATAGGAACACCGCAATACGTCTACTCCAAGCACAGGATTCTGTGGGGGGAATTTTGGATCCCATCCTCAGTGTGTTCCTACCCAAAGACATGGCTATGAAGCGCAACCTTCTAGATGAAGACATCAGTCGTGCTCTTAAGCAGAGCCCTAAGTGCTACCTGGATCCAGCCAATGATCTCAAATCTGATTATGCTTCTTTGAAGAAGAAATGCAAGGCAGAGCCTCAAAGTGACCTGCTGTTACTGCCAACCAAAGACAAGAAAGATCCCTCTGAAATAATCTTTGAAGGTGTGCGCAAACCAGTAACAGCACAACAACTGCTAGATTGTGGAGTACTGGATAAACCCACCTTTGATGAACTGCTCGAGGGAAAGAAGTCTATCCCAGAGGTTTCTGAGGAAAAGAAGGCCAATCTAAAGGGCACAGGATCAATTGCTGGACTAGAAACCGGACCTCTAGGGAAGATGTCCTTTACAGAGGCCAAGAAAGAAAAACTCCTGTCACCTGACTCTGCTGATCTGCTACTGGATGCTCAGGCCGCCACAGGCCACATCATTGACCCCAAGACCAGTCAGAAACTGACAGTAGAAGAGGCCTGTGAAAAAGGAGTTGTCGATAAAAGAGATAAGGAGAGGCTGCTTGCAGCAGAAGCTGCTGCTGTGGGCTTCAAGGATCCAAGGACAGCCAAGCCCCTGTCTGTTCTTGAGGCCATGAAAAAAGGAATGATTGATAGGAACACTGCAATACGTCTACTTCAAGCACAGGATTCTGTAGGGGGAATTTTGGATCCCATCCTCAGTGTGTTCCTCCCCAAAGACACAGCTATGAAGCGCAACCTTCTAGATGAAGACATTAGTCGTGCTCTTAAGCAGAGCCCTAAGTGCTACCTGGATCCAGCCAATGATCTCAAATCTGATTATGCTTCTTTGAAGAAGAAATGCAAGGCAGAGCCTCAAAGTGACCTGCTGTTACTGCCAACCAAAGACAAGAAAGATCCCTCTGAAATAATCTTTGAAGGTGTGCGCAAACCAGTAACAGCACAACAACTGCTAGATTGTGGAGTACTGGATAAACCCACCTTTGATGAACTGCTCGAGGGAAAGAAGTCTATCCCAGAGGTTTCTGAGGAAAAGAAGGCCAATCTAAAGGGCACAGGATCAATTGCTGGACTAGAAACCGGACCTCTAGGGAAGATGTCCTTTACAGAGGCCAAGAAAGAAAAACTCCTGTCCACTGACTCTGCTGATCTGCTACTGGATGCTCAGGCCGCCACAGGCCACATCATTGACCCCAAGACCAGTCAGAAACTGACAGTAGAAGAGGCCTGTGAAAAAGGAGTTGTCGATAAAAGAGATAAGGATAGGCTGCTGGCAGCAGAAGCTGCTGCTGTGGGCTTCAAGGATCCAAGGACAGCCAAGCCCCTGTCTGTTCTTGAGGCCATGAAAAAAGGAATGATTGATAGGAACACCGCAATACGTCTACTTCAAGCACAGGATTCTGTGGGGGGAATTTTGGATCCCATCATCAGTGTGTTCCTCCCCAAAGACACAGCAATGAAGCGCAATCTTCTAGATGAAGACATTAGTCGTGCTCTCAAGCAGAGTCCTAAGTGCTACCTGGATCCAGACAATGATCTCAAATCTGATTATGCTTCTTTGAAGAAGAAATGTAAAGCAGAGCCTCAGAGTGACCTGCTGCTACTGCCAACCAAAGACAAGAAAGATCCCTCTGAAATAATCTTTGAAGGTGTGCGCAAACCAGTAACAGCACAACAACTGCTGGATTGTGGAGTACTGGATAAACCAACCTTTGATGAACTGCTCGAGGGAAAGAAGTCTATCCCAGAGATTTCTGAGGAAAAGAAGGCCAATCTAAAGGGCACAGGATCAATTGCTGGACTAGAAACCGGACCTCTAGGGAAGATGTCCTTTACAGAGGCCAAGAAAGAAAAACTCCTGTCCACTGACTCTGCTGATCTGCTACTGGATGCTCAGGCCGCCACAGGCCACATCATTGACCCCAAGACCAGTCAGAAACTGACAGTAGAAGAGGCCTGTGAAAAAGGAGTTGTCGATAAAAGAGATAAGGAGAGGCTGCTTGCAGCAGAAGCTGCTGCTGTGGGCTTCAAGGATCCAAGGACAGCCAAGCCGCTGTCTGTTCTTGAGGCCATGAAAAAAGGAATGATTGATAGGAACACCGCAATACGTCTACTTCAAGCACAGGATTCTGTGGGGGGAATTTTGGATCCCATCCTCAGTGTGTTCCTCCCCAAAGACACGGCAATGAAGCGCAATCTTCTAGATGAAGACATTAGTCGTGCTCTCAAGCAGATCCCTAAGTGCTACCTGGATCCAGACAATGATCTCAAATCTGATTATGCTTCTTTGAAGAAGAAATGTAAGGCAGAGCCTCAGAGTGACCTGCTGCTACTGCCAAACAAATACGAGAAAGATCCCTCTAAAATTATCTTTGAGGGTGTACGAAAACCAGTAACAGCACAAGAACTGCTTGATTGTGGAGTACTGGATAAACCCACCTTTGATCAACTGCTAGAGGGTAAGAAGTCTATGTCGGAGATTGCTGAGGACAAGAAGGCCAATTTAAAGGGCACAGGATCAGTTGCTGGAGTAGAAGCTGGACCTCTCGGGATTATGTCCTTTACAGAGGCCAAGAAAGAGAAAATCTTGTCCACTGAATCTGCTGATCTGCTACTGGATGCTCAGGCTGCCACAGGCCACATCCTTGATCCCAAGACGAATCAAAAACTGACAGTGGAGGAGGCCTATGCCAAAGGAGTGGTGGATAATACAAATAAGGATCGGCTGTTAGAAGCAGAAGCTGCTGTTGTAGGCTTCCAGGATCCAAGGACAGGCAAGCCTCTCTCTGTGTTTGAGGCCATGAAAAAAGGAATCATTGATAGGAACACCACAATACGTCTACTACAAGCACAAGATTCTGTGGGGGGAATTTTGGATCCCATCATCAGTGTGTTCCTCCCCAAAGACACAGCTATAAAGCGCAACCTTCTAGATGAAGAACTTAGTCGTGCTCTAGAGCAGAGCCCGAAGTGCTACCTGGATCCAGAGACTGATCTTAAGTCTGATTATGCCTCATTAAAGAAGAAATGTAGGGCAGAGCCTCAGAGTAGCCATCTGCTACTACCAACCACAGACATGAAAGATCCCTCTAAAATTATCTTTGAAGGTGTACGAAAGACAGTAACAGCACAGCAACTACTTGATTGTGGTGTATTGGATAAACAGACCGTTGACCAACTGCTTAAGAGATATAAGTCTTTTTCAGAGGTTTCTGAGGACAAGAAGGCCAATCTAAAGGGCACAGGATCAATTGCTGGACTAGAAACTGGACCTCTAGGGAGGATGTCCTTTACAGAGGCGAAGAAAGAAAAATTCCTGTCTACTGAATCTGCTGATCTGCTACTGGATGCTCAGGCCGCCACAGGCCACATCATTGACCCCAAGACCAGTCAAAAACTGACAGTAGAAGAGGCATATGAAAGAGGAATTGTGGATAAAACAGATAAAGATAGGCTGCTGGCAGCAGAAGCTGCTGCTGTGGGCTTCAAGGATCCAAGGACAGCCAAGCCCCTATCTGTGCTTGAGGCCATGAAAAAAGGAATGATCGATAGGAACACCGCAATACGTCTACTTCAAGCACAGGATTCTGTGGGGGGAATTTTGGATCCCATCATCAGTGTGTTCCTCCCCAAAGACACAGCAATGAAGCGCAACCTTCTAGATGAAGATATTAGTCGTGCTCTCAAGCAGAGCCCTAAGTGCTACCTGGATCCAGACAATGATCTCAAATCTGATTATGCTTCTTTGAAGAAGAAATGTAAGGCAGATCCTCAGAGTGACCTGCTGCTACTGCCCACTAAAGACGAGAAAGATCCCTCCAAAATTATCTTTGAGGGTGTGCGCAAACCAGTAACAGCACAAGAACTGCTTGATTGTGGAGTACTGGATAAACCCACCTTTGATCAACTGCTAGAGGGTAAGAAGTCTATGTCGGAGATTGCTGAGGACAAGAAGGCCAATTTAAAGGGCACAGGATCAGTTGCTGGAGTAGAAGCTGGACCTCTAGGGATTATGTCCTTTACAGAGGCCAAGAAAGAGAAAATCTTGTCCACTGAATCTGCTGATCTGCTACTGGATGCTCAGGCCGCCACAGGCCACATCCTTGATCCCAAGACGAATCAAAAACTGACAGTGGAGGACGCCTATGCCAAAGGGGTGGTGGATAAAACAGATAAGGATCGGCTGTTAGAAGCAGAAGCTGCTGTTGTAGGCTTCCAGGATCCAAGGACAGGCAAGCCTCTCTCTGTGTTTGAGGCCATGAAAAAAGGAATCATTGATAGGAACACCACAATACGTCTACTACAAGCACAGGATTCTGTGGGGGGAATTTTGGATCCCATCATCAGTGTGTTCCTCCCCAAAGACACAGCTATGAAGCGCAACCTTCTAGATGAAGAACTTAGTCATGCTCTAGAGCAGAGCCCGAAGTGCTACCTGGATCCAGAGACTGATCTTAAGTCTGATTATGCCTCATTAAAGAAGAAATGTAGGGCAGAGCCTCAGAGTGGCCATCTGCTACTACCAACCACAGACATGAAAGATCCCTCTAAAATTATCTTTGAAGGTGTACGAAAGCTAGTAACAGCACAGCAACTACTTGATTGTGGTGTATTGGATAAACAGACCGTTGACCAACTGCTTAAGAGATATAAGTCTTTTTCAGAGGTTTCTAAGGACAAGAAGGCCAATCTAAAGGGCACAGGATCAATTGCTGGACTAGAAACTGGACCTTTAGGTAAAATGTCATTTACAGAGGCGAAGAAAGAAAAAATCCTGTCCACTGACTCTGCTGATCTGCTACTGGATGCTCAGGCTGCCACAGGCCACATCATTGACCCGAAGACCAATCAGAAACTGACGGTAGAAGAGGCCTATGCCAATGGAGTTGTGGATAAAACAGATAAGGATAGGCTGCTAGCAGCTGAAGCTGCTGCTGTGGGCTTCAAGGATCCAAGGACAGCCAAGCCCCTCTCAGTGCTTGAGGCCATGAAAAAAGGAATGATTGATAGGAACACTGCAATACGTCTACTACAAGCACAGGATTCTGTGGGGGGAATTTTGGATCCCATCATCAGTGTGTTCCTCCCCAAAGACACAGCCATGAAGCGCAACCTTCTAGATGAAGACATTAGTCGTGCTCTCAAGCAGAGCCCTAAGTGCTACCTAGATCCAGACAAGGATCTCAAGTCTGATTATGCTTCTTTGAAGAAGAAATGCAAGGCAGAGCCTCAGAGTGACCTGCTGCTACTGCCCACCAAAGACGAGAAAGATCCCTCCAAAATTATCTTTGAAGGTGTACGAAAACCAGTAACAGCACAAGAACTGCTTGATTGTGGAGTACTGGATAAACCCACCTTTGATCAACTGCTAGAGGGTAAGAAGTCTATCTCAGAGATTGCTGAGGACAAGAAGGCCAATTTAAAGGGCACAGGATCAGTGGGTGGAGTAGAAGCTGGACCTCTCGGGATTATGTCCTTTACAGAGGCCAAGAAAGAGAAAATCTTGTCCACTGAATGTGCTGATCTGCTACTGGATGCTCAGGCTGCCACAGGCCACATCCTCGATCCCAAGACAAATGAAAAACTGACAGTAGAGGAGGCCTATGCTAAAGGAGTGGTGGGTAAAACGGATAAGGATCGGCTGTTAGAAGCAGAAGCAGCTGCTGCAGGCTTCAAGGATCCAAGGACAGGCCAGCTTCTCTCTGTGTTTGAGGCCATGAAAAAAGGATTCATTGACAAGAACACCACAATACGTCTACTCCAAGCACAGGATTCTGTGGGGGGAATTTTGGATCCTATTGTCAGTGTTTTTCTCCCCAAAGACACAGCTTTGAAGCGCAACCTTCTAGATGAAGAAATCAGCCGTGCTCTAAAGCAGAGCCCTAAGTGCTACGTGGATCCAGAGACTGATCTTAAGTCTGATTACGCCTCATTGAAGAAGAAATGTAGGGCAAAGCCTCAGAGTGACCTGCTGCTACTGCCCACCAAAGACGAGAAAGATCCCTCTAAATTTATCTTTGAAGGTGTAAGAAAGCCAGTAACAGCACAGCAACTACTTGATTGTGGTGTATTGGATAAACTTACCGTTGACCAACTGCTTAAGAGATATAAGTCTTTTTCAGAGGTTTCTGAGGACAAGAAGGCCAATTTAAAGGGCACAGGATCAATTGCTGGAGTAGAAGCTGGACCTCTAGGGAAAATATCATTTAAAGAGGCCAAGAAACAAGGTATCCTGTCCATTGACTCTGCCGACCTGCTACTGGATGCTCAGGCTGCTACAGGTCACATCATTGACCCAAAGACCAATCAAAAACTGACAGTAGAGGAGGCCTATGCCAAAGGAGTGGTGGATAAAACTGATATGGATCGGCTGTTAGAAGCAGAAGCTGCCGCTGTAGGCTTCCAGGATCCAAGGACAGGCAAGCCTCTCTCTGTGTTTGAGGCCATGAAAAAAGGAATCATTGACAAGAACACTACAATACGTCTACTCCAAGCCCAGATGTCTGTTGGGGGGATTTTGGACCCCACTGTCAGTGTGTTCTTCCCCAAAGACACAGCTATGAAGCGTAACCTTCTAGATGAGGAAACCGCTCTTGCTCTAAACCAGAGTCCTAAGTGTTACCTTGATCCAGAGACTAATCTTGATGTTGATTATACTTCTTTGAGGAAGAAATGCAAGACAGAGCCCTATACAGGACAATTGATTCTTTCCATCAATGACAATTCAGCGGAGGAGTGGGAAGAGATGACCGTCACTGCCCCAGATGGAACGTCACGCTTAGTCATCTTTGACAGGAAAACTGGAAAACAGTATGACATTAAACAGCTGCTGGAACACAGAGTAATTCATCAATCAGTTTATGACCAGTACCGTACAAACAGTATCACACTAACTCAGTTTGCCAATACCATCACCCACAAGACAAAAGGCACATCAACATCATTGTCAGAGCAAGAGTTGGAAGAGAGTACAATCACTGCCCCAGATGGATCCTCACGTTTAGTTATCAGGGACAGGAAAACTGGCAAACAGTATGACATTAAACAGCTGCTGGAACAGGGAGTCATTGATCGGTCAGTTTATGACCAGTACTGTACAAAGAATATGACACTCACGCAGTTTGCTGATATCACCACCTGCAAGACCAACGTCACATCATCAGTGACAAGAACATCAGAGCAGGAGTTGGAAGAGATTACCATCACTGCCCCAGATGGGTCCTCACGCTTAGTAATCATTGACAGGACAACTGGCAAACAGCATGATATAAAACAGTTGCTGGAACACGGAATAATTGATCAATCAGTTTATGACCAGTACTGTAGCCACAGAATCACGCTCACTCAGTTTTCTGATATCATCACCCGCAAGACCAAAGGCATATCAATATCATCATCAAAAACAAGAACATCAGAGCAGGAGTTGGAAGAGATTACCATAACTGCCCCAGATGGGTCCTCACGCTTAGTCATCATTGACAGGACGACTGGCAAACAGCATGATATAAAACAGTTGCTGGAACAGGGAATAATTGATCAATCAGTTTATGACCAGTACTGTAGCCACAGAATCACGCTCACTCAGTTTTCTGATATCATCACCCGCAAGACCAAAGGCACATCAATATCATCATCAAAGACAAGAACATCAGAGCAGGAGTTGGAAGAGATTACCATAACTGCCCCAGATGGGTCCTCACGCTTAGTCATCATTGACAGGACGACTGGCAAACAGCATGATATAAAACAGTTGCTGGAACACGGAATAATTGATCAATCAGTTTATGACCAGTACTGTAGCCACAGAATCACGCTCACTCAGTTTTCTGATATCATCACCCGCAAGACCAAAGGCATATCAATATCATCATCAAAGACAAGAACATCAGAGCAGGAGTTGGAAGAGATTACCATAACTGCCCCAGATGGGTCCTCAAGCTTAGTCATCATTGACAGGACGACTGGCAAACAGCATGATATAAAACAGTTGCTGGAACACGGAATAATTGATCAATCAGTTTATGACCAGTACTGTAGCCACAGAATCACGCTCACTCAGTTTTCTGATATCATCACCCGCAAGACCAAAGGCACATCAATATCATCATCAAAGACAAGAACATCAGAGCAGGAGTTGGAAGAGATTACCATAACTGCCCCAGATGGGTCCTCACGCTTAGTCATCATTGACAGGACGACTGGCAAACAGCATGATATAAAACAGTTGCTGGAACAGGGAATAATTGATCAATCAGTTTATGACCAGTACTGTAACCACAGAATCACGCTCACTCAGTTTTCTGATATCATCACCCACAAGACCAAAGTTGCATCAACATCATCATTAGAGAAATTTAAGACAGAGTCACATACAGGACAATTTCTTCTTTCCATCAAAGACAACAAAGATCCCTCTAAACAGGTTTTTGACAGTGTACGAAAGGCAGTCACAGCACAGCAGCTACATGATTATGGTTTACTGGACAAAGTCACATTTGAACAACTGATTAAGCGAGAGAAAACTGCCCAAGATGTGTCTCTGGACATGGAAGTGCATTTGAAGGGCACTGGATCAATTGCTGGAGTATTTGCTGGACCTCTGGGGATATTGTCCCTTACAGAAGCTAAGAAAAAGAACATCCTGTCTTGTGATTGTGCTAACCTGCTACTGGATGCTCAGGCTGCCACAGGCAGTATCATAGACCCAAGAACCAATCAGAAACTGACAGTGGAGGAGGCCTGTGCCAGAGGAGTGGTAGATAAGAGGGATCGGGATAGGTTGTTAGCAGCAGAAGCTGCGGCTGTGGGCTTCCGAGATCCAAGCTCAGCCAACCCTCTCTCAGTTTTTGAGGCCATGAAGAAGGGAGTTATTGATAGGAACACTGCTATACGTCTGCTGCAGGCCCAGGAGGCTGTGGGGGGTATTCTGGATCCTATCCTTAGTGTGTTCGTCCCCAAAGAAATAGCTATAAAGCATAACCTTTTAGATGAAGATCTCTATGATGCCTTAAATCAGAACCCTGATTGCTATGTAGACCCTGTTTCTCAAACACTTACCAGCTATGTCTCTCTGAAGAAAAGATGTAAGGCAGATTCTCACACAGGTCTGCTCTTCATTCCTGCTCTTCATTCCATTCCTGAGACTAAACTAGATCCCTCCAAAGTGGTCTTTGATGGTATTCATAAGACAGTTACAGCACAGCAGTTATTTGATTGTGGATTACTGGACGAGTCCACCTTTGTCCAATTAGTAACTGGCCAGAGGACTGTCTCCCAGGTGAGCGTGGAGAAGATAGTCAATTTAAAGGGGACAGGATTAATTGCTGGAGTAGCAGCTGGACCTCTAGGACAAATGTCCCTCACTGAGGCTAAGAAAGCGAACATAATTTCATATGAATGTGCAAACATGTTACTTGATGCTCAAGCAGCTGCTGGCTACATAATTGACCCTAGAACAAATCAACAGCTGACAGTGGAGGAGGCTTGTGTCCGTGGAGTGGTGGACAAAGAGGATAGAGAGAGACTGCTGGCAGCTGAGGCTGCTACATTTGGTTACATTGATCCTAACACTAACCAAGTACTGTCAGTAGGCCAAGCCATGAGGAAGGGATTCATTGACATTGATATAGCTCTGCGTCTTCTTCAGGCTCAGGAGTCTGCTGGTGGTATTGTGGACCCTATCCTCAGTGTGTACCTCCCCAAGGATGTAGCTATGAATCGTGATGTTATAGATGAGGACTTATACCAGGCCCTAAATCAGTGCCCTGCATGTTACCTAGATCCAGACACCCAGCAAAGAACTAGTTATATGGCTCTGAAAAAAAGGTGTAGGTCCAATCCAATCACAGGTCTGTTACTCCTCCCTGCCCCAGTGAGGCAATTTAGTGTCCGAGGTCTTAGAAAGCAGGTGTCAGTCACAGACCTGGTGGATGCGAAACTCCTGGGGCGCCCTGATGTAGAACTACTGAGGGAAGGCAAACTTACTAGCCAGGACATTGAAGATCGCCTGCGCTCATACCTGAGGGGCTCCACTTGCATTGCAGGGGTCTATCATGAGGCCAGCAATACGATCATTCCCATCTATAAGGCCATGAGAATGCATCTGCTTCGGCCTGGTACCACTTTAGAACTACTTGAGGCCCAAGCTGCCTCTGGCTTTATAGTTGACCCAGTCAACTGTCTTTACCTAACTGTCAGTGAAGCCTACAAAAAAAGACTAGTTGGGCCAGAATTCAAAGACAAACTACTTTCAGCAGAGAGGGCTGTGACTGGGTACAATCTTCCTGGAACTGACAAAATTATCTCCCTATTCCAGGCCATAGAGGAGGGAGTAGTGGAGAAGGGCCATGGCATTCGTCTTCTGGAGGCCCAGATTGCCAGTGGGGGCATCATCGATCCTAAACAGAGCATCCGCATTGATGTGGATGTTGCATACAAGAGGGGCTACATTGATGAAGAGATGAATCAGATCTTGACTGATGAAGGGGATGACACCAAGGGCTTCTTTGATCCTAACACACAGGAAAACCTGACATATCTGGAGCTGAAGAGACGTTGTGTCACAGATGAGCAGTCAGGCCTTGTCCTGTTGCCCATCCTAGACAAGAACCAACAGTCACAGCAGTCGACTCAGAAGAACACTCTAAGAAAGAGGAGAGTAGTAATTGTCGACCCAGATACTAATAAAGAGATGACAGTACGAGAAGCATATGAAAGGGAGCTTATTGATTATGAAACATTTCAGGAGTTGTCAGAGCATGAGTGTGAGTGGGAAGAGATTACCATCACTGCCCCAGATGGGTCTTCCCGCTTAGTTATCATTGACAGGAAAACTGGCAAACAGTATGACATTAAACAGCTGCTGGAACAGGGAGTAATTGATCAGTCAGTTTATGACCAGTACTGTAGTCAAAATATTACACTCACTCAGTTTGCAGATGTCATCACTCACAGTTCCAACGTCACATCAACATCATCATCAATGCCAAGAACTTCAGAGGAGGAGTGGGAAGAGATGACTGTCACTGCCTCGGATGGGTCCTCACGCTTAGTCATCTTTGACAGGAAAACTGGCAAACAGTATGACATTAAACAGATGCTGGAACATGGAGTAATTGATCAGTCCGTTTATGACCAGTACAATACCTGCAGTATCCCGCTCAATCAGTTTGCCAATATCATCACTCACAACATTAAAGAGATGCTGGAACAGGGAGTCATTGATCAGTCAGTTTATGACCAGTACCGTACAAACAGCGTCACGCTCACTCAGTTTGCTGATATCATCACCCACAAGACCAAAGGCACGTCAACATCGTCATCTATGACAAGGACATCAGAGCAGGAGTTGGAAGAGAGTACAATCACTGCCCCGGATGGATCCTCACGTTTAGTTTTCACTGACAGGACAACTGGCAAACAGTATGACATTAAACAGCTGCTGGAACAGGGAGTAATTGATCAGTCAGTTTATGACCAGTACTGTACAAAGAGTATGACGCTCAATCAGTTTTCTGATATCATCAGCCACAAGACCAACGTCACATCATCAGTGGAAAGAACGTCAGAGCAGGAGTTGGAAGAGGTTACCATCACTGCCCCTGATGGATCCTCACAGGTAGTCCTCATTGACAGGACTGGCAAACAGTATGACATTAAACAGCTGCTGGAACAGGGTGTAATTGATCAGGCCGTTTATGACCAATACTGTACAAAGAGTATGACGCTCACCCAGTTTGCTGATATCAGCCAAAAGACCAACATCACATCATCATCATCAAAGACAAGGACATCGGAGCAGGAGTTGGAAGAGAGTACAATCACTGCCCCAGATGGATCCTCACGCTTAGTCATCACTGACAGGACAACTGGCAAACAGTATGACATTAAACAGCTGCTGGAACAGGGTGTAATTGATCAGGCCATTTATGACCAGTACTGTACAAAGAGTATGACGCTCACCCAGTTTGCTGATATCATCAGCCACAAGACCAACGTCACATCATCAGTGGAAAGAACGTCAGAGCAGGAGTTGGAAGAGATGACCGTCACTGCCCCAGATGGATCCTCGCGTTTAGTTATCACTGATAGGACGACTGGCAAACAGCATGATATTAAACAGTTGCTGGAACAGGGAGTAATTGATCAGTCAGTTTATGACCAGTACCGTACAAACAGCATCACGCTCACTCAGTTTTCTGATATCATCACCCGCAAGACCAAAAGCACATCAACATCATCATCAAAGACAAGGACTTCAGAACAGGAGTTGGAAGAGATTACCATAACTGCCCCAGATGGATCCTCGCGTTTAGTTATCACTGATAGGACGACTGGAAAACAGTTTGATGTTAAACAGTTGCTGGAACAGGGAGTAATTGATCAGTCAGTTTATGACCAGTACCGTACCCGCAGAATCACACTCTCTCAGTTTTCTGATATCATCACCCGCAAGACCAACGTCACATCATCAGTGAAAAGTATGTCAGAGCAGAATTTGGAAGAGGTTACTATCACCACCCCTGATGGGTCCTCACGCTCAGTCATCATTGACAGGACGACTGGCAAACAGTATGATATAAAACAGCTGCTGGAACAGGGAGTAATTGATCAGTCAGTTTATGACCAGTACCGTACCCGCAGAATCACAATCTCTCAGTTTGCAGATATTGTCACCCACAAGACCAAAGGCACATCAACATCATCGTCAATGACAAGGTCAGAGCAGGAGTTAGAAGAGGTTACCATCACCGCCACAGATGGATCTTCACACGTAGTTATCTTTGACAGGAATACTGGCGAACAGTATGACATTAGACAGCTGCTGGAACAGGGAGTAATTGATCAGTCAGTTTATGACCAGTACCGTACCCGCAGAATCACACTCACTCAGTTTGCCAATATCATCACCCACAATTCTAAAGTCACATCAACATCATCTTCAACGACAAGAACTTCAGAGGAGGAGTGGGAAGAGATTACTGCCATCGCCCCGGATGGGTCCTCACGCGTAGTTATCTTTGACAGGAAAACTGGCAAACAGTATGACATTAAACAGCTGCTGGAACAGGGAGTAATTGATCAGTCAGATTATGATCAATACCGTACCCGCAGAATTACACTCATTCAGTTTGTCAATATCATCATCTACAAAACCAAAGGCACATCAGCTTCATCCTCAATGACAACAACTTCGGAGGAGTGGGAAGAGAGTACCATCACCACCCCAGATAGGTCCTCACGCTTAGTCATACTTAACAAGAAAACTGGCCAACAGTATGACATTAAACAGCTGCTGGAACAGGGAGTAATTGATCAGTCAGATTATGATCAATACCGTACCAGCAGAATTACATTCATTCAGTTTGTCAATATCATCATCTACAAAACCAAAGGCACATCAGCTTCATCCTCAATGACAACAACTTCAGAGGAGTGGGAAGAGAGTACCATCACCACCCCAGATAGGTCCTCACGCTTAGTCATACTTAACAAGAAAACTGGCCAACAGTATGACATTAAACAGCTGCTGGAACAGGGAGTAATTGATCAGTCAGTGTATGACCAGTACCGTACCCGCAGAATCACACTCATTCAGTTTGTCAATATCATCATCCACAAAACTACTTCCCATATATCCAGTGTCTCCATCACACTGGCCTCTCCTCTTGAAACAGTGGGTGAACTGGAACCTGTTGGTGCCATGTTTGACACAGAAACACTGGAAAAGATATCTATTACAGAGGCACTAAATCGTGGTCTGTTGGACTGCATCACTGCCCAGAGACTACTGGAGGCCCAGGCTTGCACTGGGGGCATTGTTAATCCAATTAATGGCAATAGGCTTGGCATCCACGAAGCATGCCGCCAAGGCATAATAGAGGACAACATGGCCTCTAGGCTCAAGCCTGCCCAAAAATCCTACATTGGATTTGAAAATGTCAAAACCAAGACGAAAATGTCTGCTGCTCAGGCCCTGAATGAGAAGTGGTTACCATATGAGGCAGGTCATAGGTTCATGGAGTTTCAGGTTGCGACAGGGGGACTGTATGACCCTGAGCTGGGTCGTAGAAGGACCATACAAGACGCATTGTCGATGGGCTGGCTGGATGGAAGATCAGCCCAGAAGCTCCAAGACACCAAACAACATGCAAAGATCCTCACATGCCCCAGGACCAAACTAAAGATCTCTTACATGGAGGCTATGAACAACAGCCTGATAGAGAACGACACCGGGGTGAGGATGCTTCAGGCTGCCTCCGTGTCCTGCAAAGGAATCAGCAGTCCCTACAATTCTGCACCAGGCTCCAGGAGTGGTTCCCGCAGTAGCTCCCGGAGGGGAAGTGTGGACCTAGGCTCCCCCTCCTCTCTAGGCTCCCTTTCCTCCCTAGGCTCCCTCTCCTCCCTAGGCTCCCTCTCCTCCCTAGCCTTCCCCTCCTCCCTAGGCCAGGCCTCATCCTCACAGCACCGCTACAGCAGCAGCAGCAGCTATAGCAAATCTTTCAGCTCCAGATCCATGTATTGATGACACTACGAATCTAAACAACGTCCGCCTTTAGGCTGTAGGAGTATTAATGTAAAATGAAAGAAAAGACAATCAGTATGGGTGGGTGTGTGAAGATAAATACAGTGCACATGTATAATGTGCATTTCTTTTTTGGGAGTAGGGATTTGTCAAATGATACAGTATACTGACAAGAAACATATATCTTAAAATATTTTGTAAAAGAAAGTGTTTGAAAATGAATTGTTTACATGAATTGGCTGAAACAAGGCCTAAAAGTTCTGGTCAATTACTTAGTATTTTCATAATCTAAATACAGAATAAGCATACATTTTACTTTATAGGTTTATTTTTTTTGTAACAGTTACATATAATTAATAGTTTTAATTTACATCTTTAATAGCTTTAATAACTACTAGTATTTGTGCAGAAAGGGATGGTGTTGTTTTAATTAATTTTCATGAGCTCAACTTTGATTTGACATTTTGTAAGGTGAATCTGCTGTTCTTTGGGGTTTGTACTTTAGTGTTTAGCACTGCTTTGTAACAAGTTTTCTTTATCTGAAAAATAAAAATAAAGTTCTTATATCCTGTCAACTGGGTCATTTATATAGCGGAATAAATTAACCCTGTTTTATCATTAAAAGCATGGTAAGGCCACAATGACATTTCTTTGGGTTTCATAATACAGGAGTAGTCAGTAGCCTATAGGCTTTCTAGCCTACAGCTAAATTAGGCAGTTCTCAATCGTTCACTAAGTATCAGGCAATATTATCCGAAAAATGTCAAATCTGTGGGGAAAAAAAGGTATAGCAACACATCTCACAATATAGGAATCTGTGACAGCTGCTGAAAGTTGGGGTACCATTAATAACCTTATGCAGGGAAAATTTACTAAATGTAATTCTGCTTTCAGTAGCATGTGAGAGGTCAAATGAGGCGTTTATCATAAATGGCTATAGACACGTTTCATGTGATGACCTGGAAAAGGTGGCCATTTTTAGCCCCTGACTAGTAGTGTAAGCAATAAGCATATACATATAACAGCAGATGTGTTCAGATGTATTCAGATGTGGAGTTTAGATTCCATCAAAACAAATTGCAAATTGCTCAAGAAGAACAACAGCATTGTCTCCCTCTCACACAGAGATCCTGCTGGTCTATAGTATATATAAGTAGGCTATATATAAATAAATAAAAAATAATAATACAAAAAATATATATACTGTATATTTGCTATAACTACATGCAGCTGATAGCTATACACCAGCACTCAAACAACACATTGTAAAAAGCTTATTACACAGTGTGTAATACACACTAGGTGGTTTATAGGTGCACACAGCATACTGTACAAATCACTCAACAGCATGCAGTGGATAGAAGCATAGAGCAAAGGATAGAGTGAGGACCGGAACAAAGCCCAAAACATAGTGTTCATTGTCATGATTTGTCACGATCCGAGTTGGCTTTGTCCGCGGCGTAACCGTCTTTAAACTTTAAGAAAAGCCTATGGGCAAAATGCATTGGGATTCATTTCCTGGGCCACTCGTCGTTCTGAAAGGGGGTGGGACTGCGACGCTCTATAGTTCTCCCCCACAGCACGTTTGATGTACATCATTTTGAATATTATTGCTATTACAGATGTTGTTATTACAAGGACGGTGTGATGGTACTAGGTGTAAGTAATCTATGAAAATAGTCAACAATGTTCCATATGGGTTAAGATATATATATTCTCCTTCTGTTACTCACTAATCACACTATCACAGGCTACATTCATGAGCTGGGCAGAAGAAATCTAGTTTTTCTCTGGACCAAATGGACACCCCAAGTCCTCTCTCTTAAAAAGAAAACACTGGGCCTTGGCCGTGGCTCAGTGGTCCAGGCACCATGGCTGGTAATCCAGTCTGGCAGTGTGCCGCGGGTTCAACTCCCGATCCCGACGGCCTTTACTGCATGTCTTCCCCCCCCCCCCATCTCTCTCCCAGTTTCCTGTCCGCCTACTGTCTGTCCCTCCATATAAAATAAAGGCGAAAGCCACAAAAAAACATTGAAAAAAAATAAAACATGTGTGAATGTATATCAACAGGACAATTTAGGAATTTAGCAGATGGTCTTACTCCAGAGTGACTTACAGTAAGCAGGTTCCATCCTGGAGGCCAATCTTTCCGGTGATAAAATGGCCACCAACGTAATCAAAAAAGTCAAACAAAGAACAAGATTCCTTTACACTACAGGATCTCCTCACTGGTAAAAAAAAAAACACATTGAAGACCTTAACAGGAGCCCTCGTACAAGGTACAATGTTTCTTTGACTATGCATGCACCTCTTGGTACCACAGCACCTCAAAAGGCCCTTAAAACAAGGCTCCAGACCTCCCAAAACAAACTGGTCAGGCTCCTACTTGGCCTCACCCCCCGAACCCACCTCAACCCTGCCCACTTTGACAGGCTGGGATGGCTTAGGGTCGACGACAGAGTACAGCATCTTGCAATGGGTCTGGTCCACAAGATTCGATACACCACCAAGATACCCATGTACCTTTCTAAATACTTCCTTAATGTAAACGAAGTACACACCCACAACACCAGAGGGAGTGCAACAAACCATGTACAACCCAGATTCGCACAAACGAGGGACTAAATTATTTTCGCTCCTATGCCACCAAAATGTGGAACGCCCTACCAACAGTCATTAAGACATGTGAATCCCTCGACTCCTTCAAAACCGCTCTCAAAGGGCACCTACAGACGGCTGCAATTCGAAACTGGCCCCCGTAAAATCTGAATCCCCCCACCGCCCCCCCCCCCCCCCCCCCCCTTTTTCCCCTCACTGTAGATGTTTCTTTTCCCTTTATGATGAATTCCTGTTCTGTTCCTGTAACTATATAGAAGTGTCTATTTGTACATATCTAAATGTTTTGATGAATTGAACAAGGTGGACCCTGTTGTAAACAAGTGTAATGCTTAATTGGGTCGTCCACTCAGTTAACAGTTTTTGTATTGAGTTTGTGCTTGAAATGTACTGTAATTCTGCAAACTGTTAATAAATATTTCAATCAATCAATCAAAAAGCAAGAACAACATACGGTAATACATAAAATACTCAAGGATCATAAGCAAGCTAAGAACCTAACATTCCGTCTAACAGACAGTAGTACAATATCTGTACGATGAAACTATGAGTACGGTATATAATAATTATATGCCATCTAAATTACATAAGTTTAGCCTTTGCATAAGGTTGTCAAGGCTATAGTGCAAGTGCTCCGGTACGCGCAGGCTCCCCAGCTTCAGTAGCACCAGGTATCGGTCTGCTTTTTGGAAGCACTGGTATGAAAGTTTATTGTAAAATGTATGTTTTTATGGGATAGGGGTGTTTCTCCTCTGTAGTGTTTTATGTTGTCTGTTTTTTACAAATAAAGTTGATTGATTATAAAGAGAACTTGCATATTACCCTAAAGCCCAAAACCATGCAATATTGTCACTTTTATTTTGAAAAACAGGAAGGAAATGCAGGACAGGAAGTCCATGCGTGCAATGAGTCTGACAGATTCTAGATTGCGAAACACAACACTAGTTACACAGTTATTATCGCACTTAGAAATATTATCGTTATAACGGTAATATTTCGGTGTTGTTGTTAGGAAGATGGCGTTCAGGTGAGGAGGATCAACGGAGTACTTTAGATTGCATGAAAGAAGCTGGCTCGCTGGCATTTGTAACGTTAGCCTGTTAGCTGGCTTGCTATACTGCCTTGATGCATGTGTACAGTCCAGTTGTCAACAAGCTACTGACAGCAACGATCTGCAGGCTGGACAGCTGATCAGCTCTTGTACTACAGACTTTGGTTGACAGTGACTGTCTGACATCCATCAGTGACAAAGGTAGGTGACACCGTGATAGCTAACTCTGGTCCATCGCATTAGATCTATGGACAAGAGCTATGTGACAGCAAAGCACATGTTCCTATGTATATCTCCACATCTCTTTTAGTCGATTACCAACATTTCTTTTTAGACAAACTGTTAATTTATTTTACTGTAATTACACAGACAATTATATTATTTTACTTCACAGCCATTACCATTACTTGAAATAACTAGATGTGTAGCTCTTCTTACAACATTGACGACACAGGTCGGTTCTTTATAAACGGGCATTTATTGGGCATTCTTCTCATCCCTCTGCTGTTCCATGCCGTGAGAACTATGTTCACACAAAAATAAACACATAAACAATCAGCAAAGCACATCACAGTACATAATATTGACCAAACAAATGATAATACAAAACATGTAGAAATGCGCGATGCGCAGGTGAACGTGTCCGTCAAACAAACAACACAACAAAGAGACTAATCTAAAATGTAGAATACCTCGTTGGCCGCTTGTCATGGAAAAGGTTCTTGAATCTTGAGTTGCAAAAATGTTCTTATAATGTCCTTTGACAGTCTGCTTTGGCTTCAGACGTCTTTCTTACTTTAAACAGTTTGTAACACTAAACTGCAATGTGCTGCTTTCTTCATGCAGATCAGAGTCTGAGGATGAGTGAGACAAAGTTTGTAGCACCTGTGTGCAATGCCATGCAATCATGCATCAATCAATCATGGTCTAGTGTTGCCACTGACAGACAGTGAACTAATATGTCCCGGAGTACCAATAGGGGGTGCTGTTGCACCACTTGCTTCAGACTGGTCTGATTTTTTAACCTCATATGAAATCAATTATGAACCACATTTTTATTGTACATCATGAAATTATTATGAATTATGCTTTATGAACTTATGACCACGAATTGTTGTATTTTAGCTATTTTTAAAGTAAGCATTTTAATAATGGCACTTACAAGATGCAATGGTGGAAGAATAACTCAGATTTTTTTTATTTAGTAAAAAGTACCGATTAAAAAGTAGAAACACTCTAAAAGCCCTGTATAACAAACATAGGTATTTAGTTTGACATACCAAAAGTAAAAGTGCTCATTATGCAGAATGTCCCATTTCACAAGTTCAGTCTATGTGAACTTGTAGCCAAAGTAGGGCCTATATAGAGTTGGCTGGTTAATGTAGTTACTAGAAGAATTGTAGTGGACAATTGAGTCCATCTACAAGCAGCACTGCCAGTCTAAGGTCCTTAGTATCATTAAAGGCTTAATCATAGTCTGGATTTTCGGTGGTGAGGTGACCACCGAACTACAACATGACGTCACGAGCCGCGGTGAAGAGCAAACCACCGCCACCACCCCAGCCCTTCTCTCTGCTTTTACTCACCACCGCTCAACGTTATTTCAGCTTCGGTGGTCACCTCACCACCGGAGCGGTGGTCACCTCACCACCGAAAATCCAGACTATGAATGAGCCTTAAGGATGCCTCCCACCCAAACAACAGACTGTTCCACCCCTCCCATTCACAAAGGCGAAAGGGCTACAGATGCCTCAAGACTTCAACCACCAGATCCAGAAACGGCTTCTTCCGGGCCTTATTCTCTTGAACTCTTTAACCAAATGATAGTCTGTCTGCCCCCCCCCTTACTGACTGTACATAAACTGTATTTTTTCAACTTTTGCACTACTATGATTGCCTTTTTGTATTGCATTTGGATTGATGCCAACAGATCCATTTCATTGTACACACTTAAAATCCATCCATCCATCCAGTAAAAAGTACAAAATTTGCCTCTGAGATGTAGTGGAGTAGAAGTAAAAGTCTTGACAATTAGAAATACTTGTGTAGCCTAAAGTAAAGGTAGACAAAAGGTAGATACATACAGAGAAGGAGAAGTCCGCACACAGTCTTTGCTCCAACAGTGTTTATTTTGTTAAAACACCATTTAACTCGGGACACAACGTTTTGGCCGTGAACGAACAGCCTTCATCAGGTGAAACGGCCGAAACGTCGTGTCCTGAGTTAAATGGTGTTTTAACAAAATAAACACTGTTGGAGCAAAGACTGTGTGTGGACTTCTCCTTCTCTAGATGACACATTTGATCAGTCCATGATCACCCTCGTTTTCAAATGTCAGAGGTCTCAGATCAATACATCGACAATTTCGACATAGTTTCCCTCTTTTTCTTTTATTCCTGAGGCTATTGGGAGACAAAGGGAGTCTTTTGCATTCTTTCTCTTTCATGTGCAATGTTATGTAACATAATCGTAAAGGAGTTTTGGTAATATTGACAGCCGTTGTCTGTGAAACAATCATTGTTTCAGGTGAAACAATGGCTGATGACCCCCAGAGGAATTTCCGTTCGGCCTATTATGAGAAAGTGGGCTTTCGTGGAGTGGAGGAGAAGAAATCACTGGAGATACTGCTCAAGGATAACCCTCTTGGTACATAACAGACATAATTGACCAATTTATCGTAGTCTTGTGCCATCTCTTCTTGGGTAGAAACCAGCTGCCGTATTCACGAGAATTAAGGTACATTACCACCTAATGGTCGATTTAGGAGAACCCGAGTCTGACTCCAGATCTGCCTTTAACCAGTGATGGAAGAAGTGGTTGATTATTATTATTACAATAATCAAAATCTACAAAGTAACTAGTAATTAAATATAATAAATAATTATAGTGGTGTAAAAAGTTAAATATCTGCCTTTGAGATGTAGTGGAGAATTATAACTGCCTTTAACAATGTCCTTAGGCAATAAGTAAAAGCTGCCATCCAGTTTTTCATTTGCAGGGCAGTGCAACATCAGGCTCTGTCAGCCATGGTTATTCTAGGCTACTAATTAAAAGGCTGTTTAAATGCATATCTGCTAATTATTTTACATTGTGCCAGTGCCAGACATTGTAAGTGGCTGACAATTAACATATAATCGACATATCAGACATATCATGTTTCATATTATTAGCCGTTAACGGGTTCAACCCCACCCTTTCTCTTAGCTCAAGATTTCTCCTCGTTCCATATTCCACAAAACATGTGAATATGGCCTCTGGTTTGCATGCATGAACTCATTGTGGGTGTGTTTCATCATTGATGGCTGGTTGAATTAATTTGTTAATTAATTAATGAATGGGAATTAATATGTGTCTTCTTTAATGGTGTAATAGATGTTGAGAAGCTGAGTACTTTCAGTCAGAGGTTCCCTCTCCCATCCATGTACAGGATTCATGTGTGGAAGGTACTGCTAGGTAAGACACATATACTGTACACACACACACACACACACACACACACACACACACACACACACACACACACGTTATACATGTATTCACAGAAGCACCCCAAAGCATGCCAACCTTCTCTCATTAAGATTTATTTTTAATTAGCTTTCCAATTAGACAACAGTCTTAAAGGACCACTTCACCACTTTTCAACCTGCTTTCATATAATTGGTCCTCACTAATGTTCACGATAAAATACTACGATTTGTCTCATAGGAGGGCTGTGTGCAGTTCAGAAACCGGTCCACCAGTGACATCATCGATGGTGAATTCAAATTAGAAACTGCAGGCTTACTATTCGTGAAAAGTTGCAATGCGATAATGGAAGCCATCATTCTCACGGAAATAAATATATATATATTTTTTTATCTTGTTTTAAAAAAATCATTTTAGATTTTTGCGTTGGATATTCAAAAATAGTAGATAAACAAGCTCACAGCGCGTCACTTCATGCCGCCTTGTGAAGTTGTACAACTGCTATTTTTGAAGGGTGCGAACTACTGTTTTAGAAGGCATTTGTAGAATCAGCCTTGGATCTTAATGGGTTAAATTGAAATATAAATTTTACAGTGACTGACAGGTAATAAAAATAAATAATGCACTATGGCCAAAACAGGACATATGTAATAATTGTATAGTCTCAAAAAAATTCAAAAACATCGATCTACAAGCTCATAACAGGCCACATTACATGTCATAATCATTACATAATTGCTTGATCGCCATTATTTGAGATAATCGCAATTGTAATCATCAGAATAGTTTCCATTCATCTGTATATTTTGAAAATAACGGAAAAAGCCGATCTACAAGCTCACAGCACATCACATTGCGATAATAAGTCCATCGTGACGATCAGGCTATTATGTACTAATTGTGACATGCCTGTCTGTCTGTCTGCAGGCATCCTGCCCCCCCACAGTGACTCTCATGCTCTGGTGGGAGCGTACAGGAAGGAACAGTACCAAGACCTTCTGGAGGCCCTGGAGGTGATGAGGTTCATGAACTCCTCCACACCCACCACCCACGTCTACCTGCGCATGTTCCAACTGGAGAACATGATGCTCCCACGACGCTCCGAGACCTTACCCTCCGTAAGGATCTTTTTGGTTATCATATATGGAATAAAATGTGTTTGGGTAGCTCGTTGATAGAGCAATTGCCTTTCGGCCGCAAGGTCATGATGAGTTTGATCCCGGGCACCGCCAACTCGGCATATGACTGCTTGACGTTGTGCGGTAAGGTAAGTGCTGGGAGCTGATGGTAGGTGTTGCGCTCCACCTCAGCAATCCATCTCCCAGAAGTCTAGCGCATTGAAACGGGGATAGACTTCCACACCCTGGCTGATACCGACAATAAGCCTCTCTGACTTACTTACATATACTTAAGTATATATATTATGGAATTGAATATAACCTGGCATCACTTCTCCATTGAACTCAATGGGCATGTTTTATGCCGTTTGTCATCTTCTTATCACCCAAAATGCATTTTACTTCCAGGCGTTAACTCTTAACTCTACAAACAATGCTGAAACACATTTATATAATTCCTTTTTCAGGGCTGAAGAAGGGTATCACACTGGAAAATGTGTATTATCTGCCAAATGCTTGGCCGATTTTTCTTTGTTTTTTAGATTGTGTGTAGATAATCCATGATTGAGGGGAACGGAACTGGTCGGAATAACGTGTTCCTTCCACGCGCTACGTCCGGCCGGGGAAACTCCCCCCTATCGGGGGAAAAGAAGCAGCTTGGACTCCTCATGCACAGAAGGAAGCATGAGGACAGTCCGCCGCCCCCCCCCCCCAGGTTGGCAGAGGAAGCCCAGGATTACATTAGATAATTGACACTGGGTGAAAAAATGGGTTGCAAAATCGTAGGATAAAGATTATAGAAAAAAAAGGAAGTTGATAGTGATTGATTCATTGTTATATGTATTAGTGCTGTAGCTTGTGATTCTTCTGTTTCAGGATGAGGAAGATGAGGACTTTCTGTCCATCAGCCGGGCCATGGAAGAAATTGTAGATGACCCTGTCGACTGCTATTGGCTTATAAAATGCTTCGTCACTCAGTTCAACACCAAGTTTGGAGACTCCATACCCCATCTGGTAAGTGCCAAGTGTGTGAAATCCTTAAGCGTGTGAAATGATAATGACTGAATGGCAAAGCCGTGAAGTCAAACTTGACGGTGTCGGAGTCGTAAAGTTATTTCTGTATGATACTCTTCAAGGACCGTAGACGATTGTTGTATACAATTATTTATACATTGTATCGTCATGTTTCTGACTTATATTTAAAGTCTAATTTACTTTGACATTTACAAAACAGGCCCAATGTATTTTTTCCATTAACTTTTTCAGTAAGACAACCACATATTTTAGAATCTGACATCTAACAGGTGTCAAATGTGTTGCAGTCATGAAACTTGCTCTGCACAAACATGGTTACGTAAACACGTAAATTAAATGTCACACTTTGCGTCGGGTCCGGGGACCAGCAGGGGTCCAAATAGACCCTTATGGGATAGGGGTTCCATTTGTACAGTCTCAGAGTTAGTTACACACCTGTAAGGGTTCCATTTGGGTTCTCACCATTCTTTGTCTTTGACTTCAGCCGAAGAGCCTGGAGCACTATCTGAGCCAGGAGGAACCTCGTCTCTTGGAGCACCTGAAGAACACCGGCACGTTGGCTCTGCTTCCCTATGGGCTGTGGTTCAAGCGCTGCTTCGCAGGCTGTCTGCCTGAGTCCAGCCTGCAGAGGTTGGTGCTGCTAACATCTGCATTTTAAATAAATCATTGATTAATAATAATACAAAAAATTGTGAAATTAGCCGATATATTATAAGCTCACAACGCGTTGCATCGCAACAAGTTTTGACATTCTTTTCATGTCAAAACATGCTTCTCAATTATTCTATTAATTTAAAAAGTGATCGATAGAATAATAATTCTATTAGATTCTAAGGAACAAATTATAAACGTTACTAAATAATGATACAATATCCAAAATGCCTTTAATGTTTTAAGCAGTGTCCGTGAGTTGGCTTACTGCCACTAAAGTTTGATATACCTTTTCTTCACAATATTAGTCCTGACTCCTGACTTATTTATTCGGCAGAGCTCCATATTAGCGGTGTTTTACTGTTTTGACAGGAACTTGCTTGGATTGGTCAGTATACTGTAGTTGTCTCTGGTCTATCTTTCTCAGAGTGTGGGACAAGGTGACCAGCGGCTCTTGTAAGATCCTGGTGTTCGTTGCTCTGGAGATCCTGCTCAGCTATAAGATTGTGCTGTTTGGCATCAGCCGGCCAGAAGGCGCTGTGAATTTCTTGTGCAATGTAAGTGAACAAACAGCAAAACACATAACAATAAAATAAATAAATGCTCCTTAGTCTCCGCACTGCCAAAGGCATGGCCGAGACTATGACTATGTTTTGCACCCTGGCCGTCTGTCTGTCCGAGCATGAACATTCCGACTAGGCCATGGAAGAAATGCCACCCTTTTTACATTGTCTTGATATAGCGCCACCAGAAGGCCTATTTCTTGCAAAACAAAATCCTTTATATTACTGCTACAGATTTTGTCCAGTCTTCATGCAAATAGGTGTATATATATGAACTCTATATTTGTGTGATCAAGACGGTCTGTCTGATTTTTCATATTACATCCTGATTGCCTACAATTGGCATCTAAAGTTTGCAGAAGTGGTTAGCTTTGAAGAAAATGCCTCGAATCATGAGCGCAGCGTCCGATTGCAGTGAAAGGCAGAGGCAGAAATGCCACCCTTCTCACATTGGCCCTTCCAGTGCTGCCAAGAGGCAGATTTTTGCATAACGCATGTTTTATATTATTCCTATAAGCAAAAGGATGCACAGCACACCGGTCCTTGTGAGGTGCCAGCCAATGGGAGAGTTAATACTGAATGAAAAAAATGTATAGCCGCACTTTCATAGCTGCCAATGCATAAGATTTAATGAGGACACAGAGAAACCAACGTTTCGGACAGATAATAGTACTGCCTTCTTCAGGGTAATATTAAATTTTGTCCAAACATGCACATCATTGCACATTGTCTATAGTCATGTGATCAAGACTAAATTCTACATAAATGATGTATAGTATTATTATATATTCCTCACTAAACATATTGTGTGCTGGGCTGCTGGCACACAACAACCTACCTGGTGGAGACTTTCTATTACTGGCACTGTATGTCTTATAACCTGTGGCCTCTCATATTATTTTCCCATTCTTTTTCCTGCCAGATACCACAGGAAAACACGGATGCCGTCGTTACCAAAGCCATCGACCTCTGGCACAAATACTGCGGTACACCCATGCATTCTGTATAGTTTCACTGAGGTCTTGATGTCACCAAAATCTGTGACCAGACAATGCACTCCATGTGATGTGCTTGGATACAACGGACACCAGTTGCTCTGCTACGGGAAAACCTGGAGAACTATTATGCACAACATCCTACAGGCTTTGAAACTAATTTGTGTATTATAAATAAGACTATGTTGGCAGGCACTGTCTCATATTGATGGCAGTCAATTCACAGCCTTGTCCAAATTAATTCTTTGAGAGAATGTGTGATATTTGGAAAAGGAGCAGGAGATGGCATGCATGGACTAATGGACAGATAATGTTGCTAATGTGCAGCAATAGATGTTCAATTAAACTAGTGAACTGTGCGTGAATGTCTGATACCTGTTGGTAATGATGGGACCTAAAGAGGATCCACATAGGATCGAAACGTTGTCTGTTTATTTCAAATAAAGACGTCTTTTACCGTAGCTAAGTGTGCAGGTTTTATCTCTCAAACGATGGGCAATCACAAATTATTTAAAACTTATGTTTAATAAGTTTCCTTCTTTAAAGAAACTGCATACATCATAGAAGACTCACAATAAGTTAACAATCACATGCAGTTTTCCATTTTACAAAACTTTAAATGTTTTAAAGTCTCACGTTTGTTGCTTCATGTATATCTAATTCTGAGGGTGACATTTGTCTTTGTTCAGAAATGTACAAGTGACAGTAATGTAACTGTAATCATCACTGACTCCTGTATGCACACACACACACACACACACACACACACACAATCATGACAATAGGGCCATTTGTCATTTGTCCAATAAGGTAGTCAAAATTGGCAATTCCTCAACTGTGTATGCATTGTAAACAATTAACATTTGGATGAAAGGTGATAGTCATTTCCATATTTTATACTACCATGGTGTTGTCCCAGTGTTCAGACAAACTACAATGCACATAAAAGGCAATACACTATGATTAATCTCAACCTGAGAGTTCAGCAACATGATGTGTCTACAGATAACTCACTATCAAATGCAACACAATTACGGTACATTTCGCAATGGTTCATAATCCCTGTGAGCACTAGTGTAGGCACAGGGACAGTGCATTGCAGAACTCTCGTTGACAAGCTAATTATGGGACACAATACAGGGTTACAACTGTTTCCAAATGGCTTTGGTCTTTAGAGCAGGTATGAAGTTGTCTGAAAAGGGCCGCATAAGTTTATCCGACATGCAACAGTCCGACAATATGCATGGCTGGTTAAGACTCATTAGTGGCTCCCGAAATGCTTTGCCGGTTAAGACACATGCGTGAGAGGTCGAGACTCACCTGCGGTTGAGTCAATAGACTCAATACTATGCGTTTGTTCTTTCTCATAATGATTTCTCATAATGATAGAATTGTCCATAAAGGAGTATATCATTTATAGGGGGGGGGGGGGGGGGGGGTGATGTATGACAACATTCCGATTCAACTACATTTTTACTAACATAACTTGCGACTATCTCTTGAACTTGAATAACCCAACTCATAATTTGTTATTTATATTGTTTTTGTCATTGGGTTTAATTTATTTTTGGTGTCCTATTGTTTACACTTGATTGAACTTGACTTTTTTGTTTGTGTCTACTCTTATTTTTTTTTTTATAGTCTTGAAGGAAAGAAATGACGATAACAGTGGGGGGAGGGATGGGGTGAGGGAGAAAATGGGAAAAAGATGGTATGTTCAAACTTCTTGAAACTTTCTACCAATAAACATATATTAAAAAAATAAAATAACTCACCTGCGGCTCCCGACATGTGTTGCCGGTTAAAACTCACCCGTGGCTTTCCTGTGAGTTTAGGGTTAGCTTAGGGTGTCGGACTAATGCCTGTCGGACTGTTAGTACGTCGGACCAAACACATGCACCGGTCTGAAATGTCCCAGGTGATTGAGTTTTTTAATACAGCCACGAATGGCTAGTGAACTAAAATGGACAATCTTGATATTACTAATTCGTTTGTTGCTGTGTATATGAATATGGACATTTTAATTTGTATTTATACTGTACTGGTTTTGTTTACAAGAATGCATTTGGATTTGATTAGCACCATGGGATCTTTTGGCTTACAGCTGCCTTCAATCGCAAATATTTTCCCTGTCTTTTACACTGGGAGACGAGATAACACGGGATGTTGCAAATCTGTGGAATGAAATTGTAATGTGCCCAATGCAAGACCTTTCCATGAGGGGAAAAAATGTCTACATGACGAATGGGGGTCAAATGACAAAAGTTAAGAAAACAACCCCCTGTCTGTTCCACGAAGAACTCCAGTTCTTGATATTCCGCATTCGCATGTACTCTGTTAGGAGTACCAAATGTAAAAAATAAAAGTGCAGCAAAGTAAACATATCAACACTTCATCATAAAAATAAAAAAAATGTCAATAAAGTCTCCACTCAGGAGAGAAACCAGTCAAGTATTTCTTTTCTCCACAGCAGTGTCTCTGTTAGAGTGTGCACTCGGCAGTCCCGTTTCCTGCAATGGTAAGTATGAGTGCACAAGGTGTACTGGACTGACTTAATGTTGTTTAGTCATCCAGTCATCAGTTCGGAGTCAATGCTAAAAAGTAGCAGTCCGCAGTTACAAGGGCAGCAGGTAGCAGTCCAGCACTTGAGGCTTGTATGTGGGAGTGTAAAGATCCTTGGTCGAGGTCTGACTGAATTTATTTATGGCCGATGAAACCTGCAATGGGGATAGACGAGAGTTGTTACATAATCGATAGAGCTTGTAGAGCTTTCACCAGCCAAGCGTAAAATAACAAGTAAAGTATGATAAAAGAAAGGAATGCAAATGCTGTACCTGGTCAGATGTCGACTCGATTCGTGCACATCCATCTCTGTGCTTTTAAATTCATTAAGTTCCTTACGTATGGCAGCCTAAACAGGACATACAGAGCTAGATATCAAACATACTGTGCATTAAAAATACCTGAATACCTGTGATCTGTGGTCTAAATATAAATACTGTAGAGCAGTGGTGTTCAACGTGGAGTCTCGGCCCGGGGACCCCCAGGGTTTCTTGAGTGGGGCCCAGGGGATCCCCAGTTAAATTATTGATATTTAGGAACCAAATATTCCGTAACAGTCCATTTGATTCAATTTGTAAACCCTCAGAGTTAAATGAACAGACAGTGTAGGTTGGTTAAAAAAACAAATCAAATGGGTGTTAAATCAAACTGGAGGTTCTTTTAAATTAAAAGGTTTGAGAACCACTGCTGTATATGTGTGTCTGTGTGTTTTACCCAGTGGTGGAAAGTAACTAAGTACAACAATGTTGGTATTTGTGCTTTACTTGAGTAGTTCCAATTTCCAATACTTTTACTTCTACTCCACTACATCTCAGATCAATATATTGCACCTTTTACTCCACTACATTTATTTGAAAACTTTAGTCATGACAACACATACATTAACCACTTCAGCCATACATTTTGGCCGTTTGAAAATAGCAGATCTACAAGCTCACAATGCATCGCAAAGTGACGGATTAGCTTGTAGATTAGATATTTTCTAATGATATTTATACATTTGAAAACTTGAAATGGGACATTCTGCATGACTACTTTCTACTTTTCGTAGTCCAAGTACATTTTGATACCAATACTTGTGTACTTTTACTCAAGTAAATGTTGAATTCTGGACTTTTACTTGTAACAAGATTATTTCTATTGAAGTACAAACTTTGAGTACTTCAAAGACCACTGACTGGTGTTTTACCTTATCCACTGCTGTTAGCCGTGTCCAGGGCTTGTCTGCCCGCCTGTCATAGTCCTGAGCCTCAGCTACCTCCACATAGTCATTGAAGCGGATCAGAATCTTTGCCTCTCTCAGCTCCTCTACAGTGGGCCTTTGGCTCAGCTAGAAGGTGAAACACAGAGGAGAGCCAATGTATCCATCAAATCATCCCAGTGCTAAACCAGCTGCATCGTGCCAGCCAATTGGCTCGCAGCACAGTGAGATGAGAACATAACACACAGCTGCTCCCATAAAGGTGGTGGGGATTTTGCTATTGGCCCCCCAAAACACTAAGGGGTCTATTTTCATCCATGCTAAACCCCTTATCCCTAAACTTTTATTATTATTTTTCTTAAAAAGTAAATCTATAACCTCACAACGTGTCGATGTAGAATTGTAGATTGTCTATTTTAACTATTCAAAATGTTTTTCAAAATAGTGAAAAAAAAAGGCAAAGAAGTTTAGGGATAATTTAGCATGGAAGAAAATAGAGCCCTAAGACTTTAATGATATTATAACATTAAAAGGTAGGCGGGTAAGTAACCATTTTTTAGATCAAAGCTCTATACTGATGTTAATCAGAGTATAATATAAAGCGTTTGTTCAGCAACAGGAGTCTCCATCTCTAAACAGAATACATTCAGGTAGGTGACACACTTTCCATCAATCAGGAGAGAGATTTATCAGCTTCACTTTAGTGTTTCAGTTCCAAATTCACTTGCTCAATCTGAGTTCTCTGTCCTGATTGGATAACATTGGTATCCTGACCTGAACACGCATTTTCTGTTTATTTAAAATGCTTGAGAAAAAAGAAGACTCCTGCTACTGAACAAACACTCACATTGAAGATCTATTTAATATTTTCAACAAATAAATTCACAGTATTCTTTGAAAACTTTCAAAGCCGGAACACAATCAATTTAAGTGAAAAGGGGTCAGGTATTTATAAGAATGTATTTTTCTTCCTGCTCCTTTTCGTCATGGGTGTATCAGATACTGTATGAAAGACAAATTAATTAAGAAAGACAAATGAATTGTTATCTATTATGATTTGTACTGTATTGTGATACACTATGTGCAAAATAAAATAAAATAAAATTAAATTGAATGACTAATAATTAAAATAAACATGCTCTGAAAGTGCTGCCCAAATGAGGAGAGGGAAGCCCTGTCGATGAGCCAGACACTTCTGCCAACCACAATTGTAGCCGCCTTAAACTAATCCCTGGTGTGAATGCATTTTAGCTATAATGAGTAACCCAGTGTGGAGCAAGGCGTAAAAACCTACCCAATATAGATAATATTGTTGCTGTGGGGCAGAAACCGCTTATCTCCATATTTTGACTTTTTGTGTTTTCTTAAATTAATGTCTTACTTGTCATGCTACAGCATCACAAAAGCATCTGCAAGCTCAAAGCTTTGTGAGCTTTTAAAAAAAGCCCTATTTTCTGTTGGCTGTAGTCACAGTTAAGCTGCCAGCTCACTTCAAAAGAAGTCCATTTCTTTTTCTGAGCTGCCGAAACCAAAGAATCTCCATGAGGATGAAACTATGCCCATGCACTGTATATAGTGCTGGAACAGTGATTCTACCACCTGCATCTCTACTATTTATTTTTATCACCCTCCAACACACTTTGACATATTAACGCCTCAGAGATTTTCTCATTTGTGGCAACAGATGTTTTCGTAAGTGGACAAAATGTGTGCTGTCTCTCTCCTTCAATTAATTGCCACCTGGCCATATTTGTAGTCCTTCAGAGAGATACTGTAACTCCTAACAAACAACCTTTCTTGGACAAACTGTCCATAGTGCGTTGTCAGCAGATTATGGAAATTAACCAAACATAAAAACCTTTAATAATAATCACTAATCTCACACACAAACACAATGTTGGCATTGGTGTCATCTGTGGTGATGTTTGGCTAGTTGTAAAATGTTGGGGGTGCAACACTGCAAGAAAGCGCTAAAAAGAACTTTGGCAAGGGAGTGCATTCATTAATTTTCACAGCAATTACATAATTTCATTCTTACGACCTCGCCAAACTTAGTTTCACATAGAGTTGGTTTGCCCCTGCAGTGTAAAAGTGGCTATTGTCACAGTGTCGCTGTCATTGGCTAATATACCATGAATTAATGTGGTATGGAGTGTGTGTGTGTGTGTGTGTGTGTGTGTGTGTGTGTGTGATCATCGCTCACACACATACGTGCAGCATTAGCGCTTGTGCCCTCGTTGCACAACCATTGCGGTGTGATATCGTAACAGGTATAATGGGATCACATTTTTCAAAGGGGCTGCCATCTGAGCAGGAGAGATACAGGTCCCCATAGCAACCACCCGTGCAGCTCCAGCTGGGCTGGTGCACTCGTTTGCCCAGAAGTGTGCAGCCTTTTCTCCTATCAAAGCCTCTCCTCCATCCACCTCCCGTGGTGCCTTACCTTTCTGGTCAGCCGCCGCTTAAGCTCCCTCATCTCCTCTTGCTCTTCCAGTTCGTTCCGTGCTGGTGGAAAAAAAGGGAGAGAAGAGATATTTATTGATTGATTGGTTTAATACTTTGTGATGAGTGACCACATTGAGATCACACTATACGTCCAGCGGTTGCCAACCTTTTCTGGATCAGGGCCCACTTAAAAACTTCAAAAGCGTTCACGCCACGGCCCTCCCATCTGACCAAACTAATAGTCAGAAGGTTGGGCGTTTTCAGAGGAATTAACGTCCTATACTTAGTTTTTCTTTACGTTATGTTTTTAATTTTATAGTAATGTTATATTAACATAATTTTTTTTAGTGTTTTGACAATTATTCATGGGCTCACTTGCAATATCCTCACAGCCCACCAGTGGGCCCTGGCACACAGGTTTGGAATCGCTGACTACTTTATAGTTGGTATGGAAGAATATAGCTGCCATAATTCAAATGAAATGGCAGTGATTTTTTCTGTGCGTGTGTATGCATGTGAACCTACGTTTGAGTATGTTCCTCTGTTCCAGTTCCTCAGCTGTTGGCCGTTGACTGAGTCGCCTGCCAACAAAACACGATACATTTCAACATTATCTAGTAGCAAGCAGCTTTTTCTGTGTGTTTGTGTTTATGTATTTCTCAGGCACCCTTTCATCAGCACAGTGCTTCACTAGGACTTGAATATGGTTCAATGGAGTGGAGTCCCTCAGGGCTCTATGCTTGTGTGTCTTTGGTTTTCTGTTATTGTGGGGAAGGCTTTTGCTGAAAATGGTTGATAATCATGTCGATCTGATATTTTCTTGCGAAAGCTTTTCCCCACAATGCGGATGCTGGAGTTTATGTGGTTAAATCTTGCACTGCCGCCCAGGCGAACCTGCTGACAGTGCACGAGATATCATTTTCTATGAGGCATTTACAGCCGCGAGGTCCTCAGATTTACATCCGACTGCACGGACTGTGATTAATGCGATAGTGGGAGAGAAGAGATTTAGCAAGCAGGCCAAGGAAAGAGGAGGGTAGAATTAAGAGCGGGCAGAGAGAGGGAAAAGGATAGGAAGTAGAGTCTCGCGAATGAGGAAAACATCCGCCTAATGAGGGAAGGAAATGAGCGAGAGTACTCTTCTCGGTGTAAGAGTACTCTTCTCAGTGTGTAAGAAAACAAAGCAAATCATCTATTTCCTTCGCCGTTTAAGATCCTTTGGTGCTAGTAGACGGATTCTTCTTTTGTTTTTCACTTCTGTTATTATGAGTGTTCTTCAGTACTGTAGTACCACCTGGTATGGATGTTTGTCTGTAGCCTTAAAGTCACAAATGCTGCAACAACCATTTCAGAGGCTCTATACATCCACGTATGATAACACCATCCTAAGGTTAGCAAGGAATATCACCTCTAATACTAGCCATGTCTTGTATGGAGAGTATAGGTTGCTGCCTTCAGGAAGGAGATATGGTGTTCCAGCATACAATAAGGTCAGACTGAAGGTCTTTTGTCCATCAATCAACTCTGAGGCTTAATCAGGATTTTGGCCAGGACTAGACTGAGCTGTGGACATTGCTCTCTGCCCTTATGTTTCTATGTATGTAACTGTATTTATTTATTTTTTGAATCCTGTGTTATGTCAAATGTGTATACAGTATGTGGTGCATACAAGGCCGCTGGGTCGCAAAACAAATTTCAGTGCAAACTGACAATAAAGTACTATATCATATCAAATCTCTTCAGCGTTAATATCTTAAGCGTTAATCTCATGCTCTCTCTCTGTATCTTGCCCTCTCTCAGCAGGGGTCTCAGCTTTGCTTCTCTCCTCCATTATGAGTCATCATCCATCAGCTGCTGTCTTAAGCAGCTTGGTCACATCTACGGTGGCTTGCGTATTCAGGGGTGGGGCACGAACACCAATCTAGTATTACAGTACATGAAGGAAAAGTTAAAGGAGAATGCTTGTTTTCGGCACGAGTGCCGCCACGCAAACATCGGAAATGCGCTGTATTGCCTATTCTCACAAGTATAGTAATACAAGTATAGTGTGCGTGACTGCGTGTGTGCGTGCGTATGTGTGTGTGTGTGTGTGTGTGTGTGTACGCATGCGCTTGTGTGTGTGCTTTTGTGTGACTACGCATAGCTTCACACAAATCACACTATGATTGGACTATTACAATTTCCGTGTGTGTGTGTGTGTGTGTGTGTGTGTGTGTGTGTGAGAGAGAGTCTCACCTTGTGAGCTTGGTGCCTATCTGCTGGCGAAACTCCAGCCTCTCCTCGTCTGTCAGCATGGGCAGGATGTTCTTGTCCTCCAACTCCCTCAAGGACGGACGGTTACCGATCTTGATGGCCAGGGAGTCCTTTCTCAACACCTTCATGGCCAGTGTGCCTGCAGCAGCACGGGACCACACAGACAGGGCAAATCAATAGGATCATAGGCCATAACCCAGTGGTGTTCTCAAACTGTTTCACATCAGGACCTCCAAATTGGATATGTTATTTGGCCGTGGAACATGTTTTGTGCCAGGGACCGGAAGAGAAGATTTGTGTACAAAACAAAATAGCGGATGGACGTGCTGTGCGTTTGTATATCTTGCTATTTTTGAATAGCAATAATGTATTAACAAATCTTTCTGGGGACCCCCTGGAACCCCACCCAAAAGACCTCTGGGGGTCTTTGCACCCCACTTTGAGAACCACTGCTATAACCCACATTGTCAACATAAGCTCAGCCGATCCAGGACTTTTAGCGAGAGAAAACAGTACAAATGTAGTGTTTTTTGTCTAATTTAACGTTGAAGAGTGTACAAATGGAATCGAATGGACCCGTAAGGGACCTTTCGGTTCCATTTGTGCAATCTTAAATCAACACTAAAGATTTTACTGTGCAGTGATTTCTTTCCCAGGACACTTCCCTTTCATTTTTATAAGAGGACGGATAAAGAGCTGAGACTGCATAAATAGTTCATATACATAATGGTGCTGAGATCAATAATTCACAGCTCTCATTATGAACGACAGCCCGAGTGCTTCTCTGGCCCTACATGCATGGTGCACGCTTGTGCAAATTAACTCCTTAAACCTCAGTGGTTCTCAATGTGGGGGAGGACCACCGTTGGTCCTTGATGGTTGACGGGGTTCCACAGGGTAATTCAGTTTAACCACCTGACATTATCCATGTGAAAATAGCCAATATACCTGTGCAAGCTCACAATGCTTCTGCTATTTTCCAAACAATCTTGAAAAACGTTTTTTTAAACATTTTGTGTTGTCTGTGACCAAATACATATTAGTTTGGCATACAAAGTTTGGGAACCAGTGCCTCTATACTCGACCAGGGTCCCCCAGGCGTCTACATCTGGTCCACTTTACAACAAATCTTATGGGACACTAGGGTTCATGTCATTAATGCATTATAACCGTGAAAACATCTGTGTCATTTTAGATTTTAACCACTTTAACCATTACTTTGGCTATTCAAAAATAGCATGTATACTTTGGCTATTTAAAAAATAGCAGATGTACAAGCAAGCTCCTAGATCTGCTGCTATTTTTGAAATTTATTTTGTGCAATTCTTCAGACTATAGGCTATCTTTTTTTTAAGCAATTTTCTTTTACTCAAATCTTAGTTTCTGGGGGTCCCTGGAACAACATATTTTGAGAAGGGGGTGGGCGGCCAAATATACATTTAATTTTGGGGGTCCTTGACATGAAAACGCGGGCAGACAGACAGACAGACACGTACTACAAACATACACACTCCATCGCTGTCTGACCTCCGGACAGACAGACAGACAGACAGACAGAAAGACAGACAGACAGACGGACACGTACTTGTAAACAGCTCCTCATCGTCTTCCTCCTCGTCCTCTTCGTCGTCATCCTCATCATCCTCATCTTCCTCGTCCTCCTCCTCTTCATCATGGTCCTTGTACATGCCGGGCATGTCCTCGTAGTCCGCCTCGCCCCCAAGGTTCTCCTTGTCGTCGTTGCATTCGATCATCACCGCAGGAACCGAGTGCATCATGGAGCTGCTTGGTAACAGGGGGCAAAGGAACAGAGTGCATCATGGAGCTGCTTGGTAACAGGGGGCAAAGGAACAGAGTGCATCATGGAGCTGCTTGGTAACAGGGGGCAAAGGAACAGAGTGCATCATGGAGCTGCTTGGTAACAGGGGGCAAAGGAACCGAGTGCATCATGGAGCTGCTTGGTAACAGGGGGGCAAAGGAACAGAGTGCATCATGGAGCTGCTTGGTAACAGGGGGCAAAGGAACCGAGTGCATCATGGAGCTGCTTGGTAACAGGGGGCAAAGGAACAGAGTGCATCATGGAGCTGCTTGGTAACAGGGGGCAAAGGAACAGAGTGCATCATGGAGCTGCTTGGTAACAGGGGGCAAAGGAACAGAGTGCATCATGGAGCTGCTTGGTAACAGGGGGGCAAAGGAACCGAGTGCATCATGGAGCTGCTTGGTAACAGGGGGGCAAAGGAACAGAGTGCATCATGGAGCTGCTTGGTAACAGGGGGGCAAAGGAACAGAGTGCATCATGGAGCTGCTTGGTAACAGGGGGGCAAAGGAACCGAGTGCATCATGGAGCTGCTTGGTAACAGGGGGGCAAAGGGAACAGAGTGCATCATGGAGCTGCTTGGTAACAGGGGGGCAAAGGAACAGAGTGCATCATGGAGCTGCTTGGTAACAGGGGGCAAAGGAACCGAGTGCATCATGGAGCTGCTTGGTAACAGGGGGCAAAGGAACAGAGTGCATCATGGAGCTGCTTGGTAACAGGGGGGCAAAGGAACAGAGTGCATCATGGAGCTGCTTGGTAACAGGGGGCAAAGGAACCGAGTGCATCATGGAGCTGCTTGGTAACAGGGGGCAAAGGAACCGAGTGCATCATGGAGCTGCTTGGTAACAGGGGGGCAAAGGTCAGCCATGTTAATTTAAGAACAGCGATTCAATTGGCAAAACACAAAGATTTTATTGAAAATATATGAAAAAAAGGAAAAGAAAAGAAAGAAAGACAAAAGAAAGTAATTTGTTCTTTAAAAAGTTGAAAAAGAAATGTCATAGTGATACCAATAAATAACACTGATCAAATAACACATTGATCCAAGCCGGAACACAATCGACTGATCGATCATTAAAATGCACACGGACATAGATTACCATACGTTGGGGTTCTTGGCATGAAAACGTTTGAGAACCTTGTAGTTGCAGCTGCAGCTAATACAATTTATAATTGATGTGTTTGATTTAGGATGTGTCAATGTGCATTGTCAATACCGACTACAGTGTCTATATGCTATTGCTCACACATTGGCACGACCATGTCTCTGGGAACATGTGCACAGTGATGGCATTACTTAGTGCCTCTCCGTCTGTACACTTCCTTAGCACAGAGCAAGACTGCTGCTCGTTTAGGCGGCCATCTCAAAACGCCACAACGCACGGACAGCCTCAAGAAACCTAACGCTGCACAGCCCTGTCCTCCAGGCTCAATGTGCCCTGCTTACAAACACCAATCATCTTAATTTAATTCATTTTCGTCAAAAACCAGTGAAATGCATGTTGGGACTCGGGAGGGACACAGATTAATGTATGGGTCAGTTTTCCATGCAACATTCTCCTTGCCTTCCCCACCGCACCGGCACCTCCCCTTTTGGTTAGAGCGTTCTAGCTGACTGTTCCTCCTGCCAGGCAGGCAGCAGAGCCACACGGAGAAACCTTCTCCCGCCACGGCGCATACTACAGTGATACAAGCGCGACACCCAAGACCGACACAGGACGTCTCTCTCTCTTTCTCTCTCTCTCTGCGTGCAGTGCAGAGTGCACAGACACAGAAATAGCCTACACAGGGCGAAATGTTTGCGAGAGCGTAGCCTATGCGCGCTACAGCAAGACAGGATCTTGATTTTACTTACATAATTCTGTCTCTCTCAGCATCAACAGAGCTGGGATTGGCCAGCCTCATCACCATGCTGTGAGATACATATGCCCATTTGGAATTTCGGATCAACACGGTCGCCTACCACTTCTTTCCTGCTTCTTTCTACCACCACCACAATCTACAAAGCCATGCCAAAGTCATTTTCAAAGTTTAAACTGCTCGAACGTCACTGGATATAACTTTTCACTACACACGGGTGACACACTCCTCTCCAAAGTTATTTGCAAAGTTTAAATTGCTCGAACGTCACTCAATATAACTTAACTACGCGGGTGTCACACTCCTCTCCTACACCACCTCCTTCGCCTTGCCAGACAAATAAAACAGGGTTTTTCGAGTCCCATTCAGCCCGGGACGGATGAATTAGCAACGTTATCCATCTATCTATCTATCTATGACAATCTATCTATCTTAGCTAATAACTTTATGTTAAAATGAATAATTTCAAGTTCAACCCAACTTCCCAAGATCATCCAATAACAATTCCCTCCCAATCAATGTGATCTATCATATTGCATTACCCACACTGTACATAATTTCCTGTTCAGAACGGGTAAGGCCGTAGTATTATATGATATATTACATTTAAAAGCAAACATTTTATAACTCAAATGTTTGCTTCTGGGGATCCCTGGAACTAAATATTTTAGGGGGGGGGGGGGTCTGTGGCCAAATACCTATAACTTTGGGGGTTCTTGAAATGAAAAGGTTTGAGCACCACTGATATAGCAACATATATTTTTCAGAAAAGTGTTGGTGGTTTGTTTGTGTTTTGTTTAGATTGGATCTTTTTTCAGGTCAGCAGAAGGTATGAAAGGTTTCTTTGTCTGCAGTATGTACATTTTGGTACAAGGACATTTAGATATTGTCTGCGATGCATATACATTCCATAGAGAAGAGTAGAAGACATACAGTAGGCCATTTCTTTCCACAGATCTTCTCACAGTGGAGACCTTTGTTTATATCCCATGGGGCAAATTCAGTTTCAGCTCCACCTAGCTGATGGCTGCTCAGATGGTCATTGGAGAGAGCTGTTAAGGGTTAAGTGTCTCTTGCTCAGGGGCCTGGTGACCGTCTGAATGATAGTAGGTTGTAGGTTGTCAAAAGGCAAAAATCACTTTGCCTGGAGCTGCTAGAGCTGAGTGGCAGGAAATTCACTCACCAGGAGACAACCAATCAGAGTGATGGATGTAGAGGTGTGGGGGTGGGCAAGAGGGCATCTGACACACATCTATTCATCAGCGATCATGGGTCAATAACGTGGCGTTTCCCATGTGTGCAGCACATCTGCGGGCACAGGACATCTGTGTGTTTGGGTGTGTGTGTGTGTGCGGCTGAATGTGCTTATTCAGTGACAGAAGCTCTCTACATGAATTTCAGCAGTGACCTTGGTAGCAGCTAAAAATAGATCCAAGACCAGACAGGCGAGCATAAAGCCATTATCGTATTGCAACTTTTCAGGAATTGAAAGCCTGCTGTTTCTATTAGCTTCGATTCTCCATTGATGATGTCACTGGTGGACGGGTGTCTGAACGGCCCACAGCCCTCCTATGAGATACAGACTGAGTAGAAATAAATTGTGGAATTTTCTCATGAACATTAGGGAGGACCAATTATATGAAGGCAGGTTGAAAAGTGGTGAAGTGGTCCTTTAATTGCGGGAGGTTGCGGGATTCGTGGGGGCCCCTGGTTTTATCTGTCGTGAGTGACTGTGTAAAAAATCGTCCATCGATCATCTGACAGCCCGGGCCCCCAAGAGGTCCAGGCCGGGGGGAGACCACCCCGCCTTCCCCCCCAGTATCTCCGCGCCTGACACTATTACATTTATTATTATTGCTATTGCTACTCTATTTCTCTCCCCCGACACGGACAAGGCAGATGGCCCAAAGTCGGGTTCTGCTTGACGTTTCTTCCTAAGGGGGAGTTTTTCGTTACCACTGTCGCAAAATTGCTTGCTCTGGGCAAAGGACTCTGTCGGTCCTCTACATGTAATGTGTCTTGAGACAACTTGATGAAATGTAATTGAATCTCCACAGGCATTTTGTTCCCCCTCACCTCTCAAACCTCTGCATGGTGAGGGCCAGGGCCTTGTTGAGCTCCTCGATGATGCGGCTGGGCGGATGCAGGGGAACGGGCAGGGTTCCATACTGTATGGAGTGGCCCCCCAGTGCCGTGTGGGGGCCCCTCTGGTATGTGAGCGTGGAGGAGGAGGTCTCCATGCCGCCCCCTGCAGGCACACAGAACATCAGCTTCTTGGGAGGTAGAGGCGGGGACATCTTCCCCGGCATGCACGGTAGCTTCACTGGGCCGCAGTCTGCCCCGCCGGAAGGATAGAATGAGCATGATGCTTATGTTTGTGCAAACATTAAAAGATAATAAACATTGAAAAAAAGACCAGTATCCCAATGTCCACCAAAATGGGTGCTGAATCAAAGACACCAGCAGAGAGATCTGCATACCAAATTACTCCCATTAAAAGGATTTTATTTAATGCAATGGCGTAACATTTTGAGCAACAGGCTCTTCTTAAGTTTCTTGCAAAGATGAAAACACGAGTAGGGGTGCAACACTCAATCAAACAAATGGATTTAATCGATTTGAATAATGTTTTTTTTTGAGGAAATTAGGTTGTGAATCTGCCATTTTTGGCAGATTTAAACACTGTTATACAAGTACAAGTATAAAAAGTGGTTCGACTATTTGATTTAGTCCATAAAAAGAAAAAGAAAGCGATAGTTGCAGCCCTAAACATGTGAATAATAGATGCGTACTATGCATGCAACTACTGTACAGGTATGTGAAGATCAACACTCACACACACCTGCGATGTGGTTGGGCAGCCTGCTGAAAGGTTTGGGCGGCAGCGCAGGAGGCTGTTTGTGAAGTGCAGGTCTGGAAAGCGTTGACTCAGCTACATCACCCAGATACACAGTGGACTTCTTAGTGGGAGGCCCCTGGCTGGACTTCTGGCTGTGGTCCTGTTGACATGCACCCTCAGCTGCCATCTGGAACTCTGGACCTGTACCATAGGGAGATTTGAAAACAAAAAAAACAATCAGAGGTCAATCGGAATGCGTTAAGGTTAAGAAAATACAGGCCAATGGGTAAGTGCGCTGTCCAGGGCCTACCGATGGACGTCGCTCCTTCCATAAACTCACTTCCTTCTGAAAGGCCAGAGCTGAGGATCGGCGAACGACCATTCTCCAAGTTCACCTCCTCTCTCATCGCTGGACAGGAGCCATCTACACACGAGGGAGAGAGATTAGAGTGATTAGACAGACGGGAGGGAATCAAATAAACAAGCAAAGCAAATAGGGACAGTCAAATCATTACATAATTTATTATAGCGTTTAACAGTGGTTTAACTTTTTATTTATTTCAAGGACCCCAATTTGGTATGCATTAGGCCACAGACCCCCATTAAGTCCATTTAGTAAACAATGGTCCATAATAACTTTGCTGGGCACCCTCAAGGACCCCTGGTGGTCCCGCCCGGACCCCACTGGATTATATAATCCCATTCCTGAATAGAGGGTTTCAAACCAGATTGACTTTATTTAGTCTCTGGGCCGCCATTTCAAATGATTCTGTCCCAGGCACCCAGATCATTTTCATTGAATTGTCTGCAATTGTACACTCATACTCGTATAATATTATAATAATTTCAAGTGAATTGAACTGTAATGAAATTAGACTACTCCTCATTTGGCTGGGGACCCTTTGGATCACTGTCAACGAACCCTTGGGGTTAACCTCCGCGTGCCATTGCACAAGAATTCCACAAGAATGCAAAATGTGAAAGAAAAGTGGGTTTCCATGAGGATACATTCTCACTGAGGGTCACAGGCAAACAGTCAAATAATAGATAAAACTAGCAGAAAGAAGTTGACAAGCAAACGATACACTATATAAATGTTCACCCCAGTTCTCCGCTGTTTCTCACCTTTGTCATAAACCTCCTTCAGCACTCCTTTTTTGATCAGATCATCTCTGCTCTGACGAGTGGACATCTTCCTCTCCAGCACTGGGGGAACACACAGAGAACAGTGATGTAAAACAAAACATTTGTTTTTTAATGGAACCACTGCTCTGTTCAACTGGCAAGTTTCATGGCAGTTCGATTTTAAGATATCTTGTGGTCGAGGAAAGGCAATGGGTGTAGTGTTCATCCACAGTGCATGAAGGTGCACAGACGTTTCCACGGCTATCCCACCAGTCATTTTTGAGACATCTTGTTTGGAACTAAACAATCAATGTAGTAAAGGGTAAATAACAGAACAGCTAGAACAGTCAGAGGTATGTTCAGAAATTTCTGAAAATTAATTTGTGCAATGGAGTCTTTAACACCAGGAAAAGCAAACACTTATGCCATATCATGATATTACAATCCCAATCTCAGATGATATCTATAGTCTCATTATATCACGATACCTATACACATAACTCCGTAAGGGAGTGGTTGTACCACTCAAAAATAAATAAAGGTTATTGAAAAAACATAGCCCCTCGTGCATTAGAATAAGCCAAGGAGCCACTATCACTCAACAGAACCAATCATGGGTGTTTTCAATTAATCTAAAATGGTTAAAATTACATTTTAAGCAATATAAGGGTTTAACATGAATATCTAAATGAATGAATATCTAAACTCATTTTAGTAGTGATCGCAAAATTGAGGATGAAATTTGCACGTATTCTGTGCTTGTGATTGGCTGGAAGGTGTTGATGGGAATATTTCCACCATTATACTTGAAAGGACTGTATTAAAATAAAGACTATGATAAATAAGGAAAGGCTTCGATAGCAGAGAGCTAGAAGCTCCGGAACACCGGAACTGTATAAATACTTTTAGAAAGTAATCTAATTACAATAAAATACTCCACCAGAATAGAAGCAGAAGGCTGGTAACTTTACAGAAATGGTTATAAAAACCTTTTGAACTATAATGAGTAAAAGTCAGAGTATAACAGAGTTAAACCAAAATACCTTGAATGAATTTGACAGACACAAGGAAGACAATTTCAGACAAGCAGAGCTAGGAGGGGGTTCAATCAGATATATTCATATTCACCATTGTATTGGGAGAGAAGAAGGCATGCAATCCGGACAGCGTTTCCACAAGGATCTCTGACCATGTCCAAATTGAACATGGTTAATATAGCATACCGTAATCAATACACCGGAAAATGTGTTGAACAACAAGGTCAATAAACATATTTGTTTACAAATGGACAGATAATGCAAGACGTCACGAATATTGCATACAGGAACTATCTCACGGGGCAGAGATAGTCCGGACATGCAATATCAGTTAGTGGAACCGGGGGACAGGGCATAACGTCATTGAGTGCAGTTTGCAGTCTGTTAGAGCGAATACTAACTTCAAGGGCAAAAACACAGAGGCTGGGTGTTATGGCAAACGGAAACAAAACAATTCTTATCTACCAACGCTAGCTAGGAGAGCAGTGTTACTATCTAAACTCTGGCGGGGCCAGAACCATACTATTTTACAGTCAGTGGGACAGCGTGACATCAAATGTCAGTCACAGGGCAATGCATAATCCATAATTTGGCAAGACCATAGGAGACACCGGGTCATAAGATTAAAAGGGCAAAGGACTCATGACCATCACCCACAAAACCACAGAAAATACCTAACAAGATCCATCGCATTTGTGGGCGAAGGGTCATGTGACCTTTGACAATACCATATCCTCAGGGGGAAAACTTACTTTTTACTATGAATCAAAATGGAACAGAATGGCAAAACCTGGAACGAAACAGGAACAATGAAAAATAAAAAACACATTAATTGACTGGGCTAGGCACAAAATCCTTATTTAGATGGTACGGTGGGCAAGAGAGAGAGAATGGTTTCCTCTCTGGATGATGTCTTCGGGGTTCGATACCCAGCAACCGGTGCAGCCTCCAGGCCGGCAACAGTGTTCGTTAGAGCTCGTCTTCGGGGTCCCCTCGGGACCCAGCAACAAATGTTCATTCTCACAATCAGCTCGTGGTCGGAACTGCTGCGAGAGTTCTTTGGACAGTCAATCAGCTCATGGTCAGAGCGAACTGTCTGCTTTAGTTCTTCTTCTGGCTCGTGGTCGGAGCCTATTCTTCGCCCCTCCCCCCCCCTGTATAGGTGACCCGACATGAACTTAGTTTCTCAATGTACAGATACAAACGGGAGAAAACTGGCTGGGTGTCCTATCAGTATCATAGTTCTTGGAGAGGGGAAATGGGGTACTGTGATGGTGAGGCGCTCCTGCGCGATGTTCAACAATGTCTTTGGGGATGTCCCTTCGTACCATATAAAGGTCAAATATAGAATCAAATGGATTCTGGTGAGATTTAATGCCTAATTCAATCAATATGATGGTAAAACCAAAATAATAAAATGGAGAAGGAGATGTTCCTATATTAAACAATTTAAGGTCAAAGGGGTGGTTCTGGGATAATAGGTTATGTTTATGGGGAAAATAAAGGTTAACTGTTTACAGGGAGAGATATTCCAATTTAGGGGAAATATGAATCAAATATGAAATTTAAAATAATCCAAATATGATGAGATGGGATAATGAATCATAATGGAATGAAATTTAGATTGACCAAAAATGGGATAATTCAGTTTAAACAATTTATGTAATGGGCTTACTATGAAATGAAATGGAATGGTTAAAACCTTTTTATTAAAAGTAATACAAAAAGTCAATTAAGTCAAATGTCACCTGTCTACCCGTCAGGATAAGCGAGCAATCAGTCAATGTCCGGTAACTATCAGTTTCCTGCTGTCAATGCTGAGGGAATAGTTGGTCATATCTGTCTACTGGTAGTAGAGGAACATGGTCTATGTTTGTCAGTCAAAATAAAATCAGTACATATTAAATCAAATCAAATCAAAATTACCTAATATTTATTTAATTGTGGGGAGAAGGGAATATTTCAACTAATATTTTATTCAATAGAGGGGAGAAGGGATGATTAATCTAATATTATTCTACTATTAGGTAGAGAGAGGTAAATATTAGGGGAACATGGCTTGGGAAGCAGAAATTAGCAAACAGAAAAGAAAAACATTTAATAAACCACATACAACAAATGTCTGGTGAAACGTGAGTGGAATAACTTTGTTCCATATGGAAATCTATGGGCAACTGATTAGGGCAGACTGTTCTGGGGGTTGGGCCTAACCATAGTGAATTCAGACGGTTCTGAGTAGGTTCGGGATCAAATGGCAAACCTTGAAGGAATGTCGACGTCCACAACCACAAATGAAGACCAGTCAGACCAGCAGAGCAATCTCCCTCGTATTTTGTGGAAGTCGAAATTCCGTGGTTTGTCCCTTGACCACGACCACGCACAGAGATCCGTATCTGAAGATAAAACATAAAAACAAAGAACAAACTGGTGAATGAAATGAAACAATAATTCTGACAACCCATTATCAAACTGGTTCATACACCTGCGCATGTACACTGGGCAGGTGAAAGGCAGAAAGAGAAAGGTATCTTAAAAATAAATATGATTTATTTCTCCTGAGCACTCTTCCCATCGCATTTAGGGCGTAGGGAGATCGCCGAAGGAGGAATAAGAATATTAAATGATAAACAAACTGGGTCTTATCAAAATAATAAATACTTAAATACTTATATACATATTTATATTTCTCCTACGCGTTCCTCAAACATGCTTTTTTATGGAGGGAGGGTATTTTAGAGAAACAGATGTTCCCCCAATCTACGCATATCACAGTTTATAGCACATTGCAGAACTACCAAGGAGAATGATACCATATCCTGAGAGAGAGAGAGAAAAAGTCAAAGAATTGTTTTAAGATCTATATATGAATGACTGATTCTATGACATGTGGACTTAAGATATATATGAACGACTGATTTCTATTCATATAGTAGTTTGCTATTCAAACCCTATGAGATGCTGGGTTTAAGATATATATATGAACGACTGATTTCTATTCATATAGTAGTTTGAACGACTGATTTCTATTCAAACCCTATGAGATGCTGGCTATAAGATATATCTATATGAACGACTGATTTCTATTCATATAGTAGTTTGAACGACTGATTTCTATTCAAACCCTATGAGATGCTGGTTTAAGATATATATATGAACGACTGATTTCTATTCATATTAGATGCATAGATTAAGATATATATATATATGAACGACTGATTTCTATTCATATAGTAGTTTGAACGACTGATTTCTATTCAAACCATATGCATACACAGCAAATGCCAGGAGAGAGAAAAGTGAGAACCACAGAGAAAATAGAAAGCCGGTTTGTCTGTGAAATCGAGTAGCGCTACAGGAATTCAACAGTCCACCAGCTAGCAAGATAGAAGTATTGGTACTTAAAACAGGATATGGTATTTTTTTATTTTTTATTTTTATTTACATAAAATAATAGAATAATAATATTTATATTTGTACTTCTCGTGACCGTTCTTTAACTGTGCGCATATCACCTTTATATGGAGGGAGGATACATATGAAGAGACACATGTACGCATATACACAGTTTATAGGGAGGGAGAGCACATCTCCGAACGACCAAGGATAAGAGAGTAAAGTACAAAAAAATAGAATAATAATCACTATTATAATAGGGAACTTGTTTTAACTAATTGAGTGAGATATCAAGACATCTGCTTTTTTGTTCTAGGTGATAAGTTGGTGTTAGTACTATGGACTATAGCACCTGAATTGTCAACATAAAGAAAAAATAAATACATTAAAATTCAAAATTTAAAATTTAAATAAAAAATAAAAATTAAATTCAAAATTAAATTCAAATTTTAAATTAAAACTTTAAATTAAAAAAATTAAAATTAAAATTAATTTAAATAAATAAATTAATAATTCTGGGAAGTTAACCTAACTTAAAAATGAAATATTAAATGTTATTTAGTTGTATTTTGGTAGAATGGAGGCTATACTTGAGAAATGGTGGAATCGGAGTCTGACAGTAATTGTCGTCACGATCCTATATTTCTTAATAATGTAATATTAAATGTAGAAATTAGTGGAGAGTTGTAACCAAATGTAAAGTGAAATGTTCCTCACTCACGCACACATGCAAACACAGAGAGAGAGAGAGAGACCCAAAACAGGCCAATACAGACACAAACATACATGAAGCGAGATGGAGGTTCTCTGTTGAAATAGGATAAAGTGAAATTTGTACTAAGGCCATTAAAAATGTATGAAATGCAGTAAAAACTGTAAAAATACCAAAATTTAAATTTGCGTTTAGGCTCCCTGACTATCATTTGGAAATATGAAAAATGTACTCTTTGGCTCCATGACTAAAAGTCAGGATATTAGATTGGCTTTACCTAAAACACTTCTAAAGTTATGAAACAAGATGGCGTTGCACACAGTCACGAAGGAAAGCTCGTATGAGCCAGGCTCACAGACAGAGTGAGAGGATTCCTCTCACACACACGCACACACACACACCTTAACACTACCGGGAGTGAAATGGGAGATTCGTAAATCAAAACATACAGCAGGGGTGGATTCACACACACACACGTGCACACACACGCACGCACACTAAGACTGTATTTGGGATACATAACAAAGTAAGCACGCACGCACATGCACACACAAACATTAGGGACATTCAAAAATGGAGAAATGTTTTGAACTGTATTCTAAAAAGTTTATCTGGGAAAGAAATATAACGTCTCAGCGTCAATGATATCGGGATGAGAGAAATAATTTGAACCTAATTATTACAGGATGAAAGTATTGAATGGTCAACGGTCGTATGATAAGTTAAAAATCCCTGTTGGTGTTCAGTAGGGAAAGCTCGTATGAGACAGGACCAGACATAGACGAACAGGAGCAGGACAGAGAGTGAGAGGGAAAACTCTTATGAGACAAGGCCGCATAGCGTGTACACGCTCACACAGAGGAGAGGAGTCAGAGTCTCTCCCACACAAATACCACTGATAAGAGCACCCTCTAAAATAGAGAGTGTCTTAGACCAAGTGAAAGTGAATAGCAGGGAAAAAGTCAAAATGTATCTTGAAAAATGGGAATTAAATAGTCAAATCTAATAATGGCATCATTAATCTTATATTGTTTTGGGATGTTAAAAAATTGAATGAATTAATTAGTGCTAAGCACTGGGAAAAGCGTGTGAATGAACGCCAGTCAGTTTATGGACCGTTATAAGGTATAAAATTAACCCTTGCTTTGCTTGCTCCGTGTCGACTCAGAGTAGAAAGCAAGAATAAATAAAATAATACATATATACATTTCCCGCACACAATGAAGCGATCGTTCTAAACCGAGTGCTGGAAAGTCTATATATGTAGTTATGGTCCACAAACTGACAATTCTAAAAACTATTTATGACATGAGACAGAAAGAACTGAAAATAATTCCGCTACTTTGTCTGAAGTTGATAAACAACTAAAAATGAATGCCTCGCTTCTCGAGGTGTTATCAGGGTAAGAATTATAATGACAGTATAATCTATTTAAGCTAAAGGTAGACAGAGAAAGACATCAAGCATTGATTTACTTAACTTGTATAGAAACCGGAGCAGACAATCATTGTCCGTAGGAAGAAGGACCCAGCAGCAGAGAGACAGCCGGGGTTGTTGCAGGTTTGGGTCTGTGGAGGATCGTCCAACCATGGACAAGCCGAGCTTGTCAAGCCCCATGGGTCGATCGCTCGTCCACAGATCCGTGGAGAGGTCCATGAAGTGTTCACTACTGTTGAGACGTGAGCCGTTCATGGACCCCAAAATAAAAAATCGCTTGTCCGTCGAAATCTGATGACATACCATTCCGATACAATGGCGAACACTGATCAAAAGGAAACCCCATGCTCTAAAAAAATTGCTTGTCTGTGGTCTTCCGTGTGTGAGTCAATGTCAGAGAGGAAAATTTAGGGAGTGAATCTACAGGACTGAGTTTTGTTTTCTTTATCAGAGCAGCTAATATAAAGGAACTGATTCTTTGCCTTAGTATGAGTATAAGCTTAATCAAATAAATTAGGCTTTATACTCGTTAAAGGACGGCAAGATTGGACCAAATTTGATGGGAATATTTCCACCATTATACTTGAAAGGACTGTATTAAAATAAAGACTATGATAAATAAGGAAAGGCTTCGATAGCAGAGAGCTAGAAGCTCCGGAACACCGGAACTGTATAAATACTTTTAGAAAGTAATCTAATTACAATAAAATACTCCACCAGAATAGAAGCAGAAGGCTGGTAACTTTACAGAAATGGTTATAAAAACCTTTTGAACTATAATGAGTAAAAGTCAGAGTATAACAGAGTTAAACCAAAATACCTTGAATGAATTTGACAGACACAAGGAAGACAATTTCAGACAAGCAGAGCTAGGAGGGGGTTCAATCAGATATATTCATATTCACCATTGTATTGGGAGAGAAGAAGGCATGCAATCCGGACAGCGTTTCCACAAGGATCTCTGACCATGTCCAAATTGAACATGGTTAATATAGCATACCGTAATCAATACACCGGAAAATGTGTTGAACAACAAGGTCAATAAACATATTTGTTTACAAATGGACAGATAATGCAAGACGTCACGAATATTGCATACAGGAACTATCTCACGGGGCAGAGATAGTCCGGACATGCAATATCAGTTAGTGGAACCGGGGGACAGGGCATAACGTCATTGAGTGCAGTTTGCAGTCTGTTAGAGCGAATACTAACTTCAAGGGCAAAAACACAGAGGCTGGGTGTTATGGCAAACGGAAACAAAACAATTCTTATCTACCAACGCTAGCTAGGAGAGCAGTGTTACTATCTAAACTCTGGCGGGGCCAGAACCATACTATTTTACAGTCAGTGGGACAGCGTGACATCAAATGTCAGTCACAGGGCAATGCATAATCCATAATTTGGCAAGACCATAGGAGACACCGGGTCATAAGATTAAAAGGGCAAAGGACTCATGACCATCACCCACAAAACCACAGAAAATACCTAACAGGTGTGTCATTCTATGCTGTGACTGGCTTTTTTTCTCTACCTTCAGACTAATATTAATACAGAAATGCTTAATAAAGATATGCTTAATCTATTAATAATAGTCAGTTTAGTCATCTATATTTCAGTACTTTGACATTTACAAACTTGTATTTATAATTGTAATCGCTACCTTTGCTTATGCAGGTTTACCATGGCAGAGAGCATGCTTGTCACAATAATGTACTGGTGTGATCCCAAAAGCAGGACAGCCTGGCAAGAAGTATTCAACACGGCCATGATTGGGCGTTAATACAACATGATGGATGTTTTTTGTGAGGGTACCTGCCCTAGGGGATTTTCCTCTGACAGACAACGGACACGTTTCTGCCTGATGGGCCTTCCTCAGAGTTGAGGAAGGCCAGTGATGCCTCTACTTGGACTCCAAAGTATGGTACTGTATGATAGCTGGGGTTATGGTAGCTAATAGCTAATAAAAAACAGGGAAAGGCCGTGAGAAGGTAGATCCATCATCCACGCAAGTCCTGCATAAAACATGTCCAGTTTTGTGCTTGCTGATGATGTAGTGGATGCCATGCATGGGGGACCATATGCAAAGCTGACCAAGGAGTGAACCCTGCCTTCTCTCTTGTGCCTCCCCCCAACACTGTCCCTCTAAGCACATTTTCTTCTGCACACCGCTTAACACCAGCACGTCGAAGCGGTCCATCTGACCGATTTTGCGATTTCTAAGTGGATTTTCTTTGCCGATGAAGTTCTGAGACTTTAGACTTTTTCTAAATATTCGATTCAAATCATCTCTGGGTTTTTTTTTCATCTGAAACGTTTTGTAAATGATTTTAGGCATACTTATACCTAGTAGGTCTAGTCTACACTACAGTAACAGGCTATCTCATTTTATTTTATTTTTCTATTATTATTTCTACAGTAGGTGAACTTGAGGGCTTCCCATGGGACTTTACAGAATGCTAGTATGTGTAACTTCTGAGCCAGCTGTACAACAGGCGTTTTTGTGCACTCACTCTCCGGTTTATAAGGGCGCTTTCACACCGGACATGTTTGGTTCGTTTAAAACGAACCATGGTCCGCTTACCCCTTTGGTTCGGTTGGTGTGAACGTGCATCCGAACTCTGGTGCGGATCAAAGAAACGAACCATGGTCCGCTAAAAAAGGCTGGACTCGGTTCGCTTCCAAACGAACCACGGTGCGGTTCGTTACTGGTGTGAATGCATTCGGACTTTATAGAGGACCAAATACAGTACGATAGCCAAAATAGCTGTCGGGCGTCGGCAGTTGTGAGGCTGCATTAATAATTAGTTATAAAAGCATGTATTTTTTTACGGGGATCACTATTGATATGACAGCTGACAGTCTGATTTTAATAGTAGACACATGCAGTATATGTCGAGGCGCAGCGCAAATGTACAAGTTATCGACATGGAATGATGTATATTATGGTACACGATGTAAGCTTGTAGATCTGTTTATTTTAAGCATGCGCCGCCGCCACGCAAAGTTATGACAAAGCATGCGATGCATGAGCCTTATGCGAGAGTTTCTCTTTCAACTCGTGTCCCCTCCTTTTTTCTGTGTGTGCGTGTGTGTGTGTGTGTGTGTGTGTGTGTGGGCTGCACACATGAGGGGGAGAGACCCATATATTTATATGGGAGAGACGCAGAGACAGAGAAATATTTAAAATCATCCATGTCGCGCAGGCCGCACGTATAGAGAAAAAGCCAATGTTAAATAAGCTATACACAGGTGGTCCCAAATGATTCATTGATTGCATCACTATAGCAAAAGACGTAAAACTAGGTCAACTCAATTAGCTGCAGCGGAGCTGTTCTGACTTGAAGCTCAATAACCTACTAACTGACTACCTTCAAGTTTAAACCATAAGATGACATGGAAATGCCCGCCGATTTGATGCGCAGAAATAACATATATCTAATCGGGTCAAGGTGCACACATGGAAGAAAAGTCCTTTTTATCGGGGATACCTTGTTGTGTAGGCTATACTCCGTGAATTGTATGCATCAGCAGCAAGCACATTATTGTTCAAACACCTGCTCCTCTGTTCATCTGTTGCTCTTATTTGGCTATTATGGCTAATAAAATAATTAATAAGGATGATGAATGCAATAGCAAGTTGTTGCTGTTAGCTTCTCTCTCTGTGTGACTGAAGTTTGCCCCCCCTCATGTTCTTTTCCCCCTCACTATTTGGTTCGCTTAACATGTCCACGTGTCATTTGTTTACATATTTGGTACGCTTTACAAAGTCCAGTGTGAACACCAAACGGACCAAAATCAAAATGCTAATATTTGGTCCTTGGTCCTTGATACGGACCTTCTAAGCGAACTTTGGGTGTGAAAGCGCCCTAAATCATACAGCTTTTTGGTTTTAGTTTTTTCGGTCTCCCTGTCGAACTCTCAAGACAAAGGCACGTTCACTTTCACTGGATCTACTTACATGATGAATAGATTGTTTTATTGAATGCATCATCATAACTGAATAGAGGCAAGGGTCCAACAATAACATATGGCCACACTACATGTGTGGTGTCACTGGGGAGGGAGGGACCGTGAATGATCCTATCTGTGTGTGTTTGTGCAGTGCGTGTAATTTAGACTTTGACAGCTGGGGGACCAGCGTGAGCTGAAAAATACTCTCCTCGCTTCACTGCTGTGTTAGAGTGTGTCTCAAGAGGCAGGAAGATTATACTATAATAACTAGCCATGAGAATGCGGCTTAAAACTACTAGCCCAATTCTAAAAACGCCTTCTAAATCCTGAACTAAGTTTTCAGAAAATGTTCAAATATTAAATCAAAAATCACACCTGTGTGAAGTGAGGGGTGCTCTTATCATCGTACATCATCATGAGGTAAAATAGACACTATGCCTATTTGCTCAGACACTATGACTTAAAATTCTCCACTCATTGTCAATGGGAATTTAATGTTTGTTTGTGGACGATAACCAAAAGCTGGATGTAGGAGGGGCTAGCACCCCTCAAAAATTAAAAAAAAATGTATGCTGTTAATATATTGTACATTCTACATAGCAACAAGAACTCCAAAATGGGTTAATGTATCCACAATTCCACACATTTTGTTTTTCTTCCCATTTTTCACCAGTAGTGGTGAAAAGTAACTACTATTTAAGTACTTGTACTTAAAGCTGCACTACGTAACTTTCCTCTTCTACCCCCCATTGTGCTGACATTTCTTATCATTGAGCTAATAGAGCCTGCAGTTTTGCTCAGGTGATCAAGACAACTGAATCTCAGCTATGACATGATCTAAATGAAGACCTGTGCAAAGAAGCTTGTTACAGAAACATGAAAAAGGGAAAGGATGGTCTTCCAGCTAGAGGAGGGGTGCCAAAAAGGTAGATTGACAAGATTGTGATCTACTAGTAGATCACAAAGCCTACAAAATATATATATATATAATTTTAATATACAAAAAAAGGTATCTGCCACTATTAAGGTGGCTTGTTTGACATCAAAAGGGCAAGTCAGCTCAAACAAAGAGTGTTGCGCACAAGCGTCAATTGCCACTAGTCACTATTACTATTATTATTAAGTTAAAAAAAACCCTACCAATTCCATTTCCAATTTCATGTGTGTTTGTCTTATATGGAACGCCCCGCTCAGGTACTGTTTAAACTATTTTCAGCAATGGAATAATAATCTTTTTTTGCTGGGTACACGATAAATACACAATGCAGTAACCGAAAATGATTCTACTTGATCAACTCATTTTCTTGTTTCCCGAGGCGACTGTGCTGCAGCTGGGCAGAGCGACTACTTTCAAATCATTACCGTAAGCAAGGAAATATCTCGTTTTGTTGTTACTTTTGGGTCAATTTATTAATAAAGTAGCCGTGTAATAAGCAGGATAATGTAAGACGCGAGGTTGTTTAAAAATAATGCCCTTAGGATGATTAAACACGTCGACTTTTCCATTTCTTCAGAAGGCATGGGCCTTTACACAATATATTGTACAATACTTTGACAGCTTTAGTTAATAAGTGTAGTTATGTTGTTCATACAAAACATACATTAACTGATAAATGATGATGTATTATATAGGTTAAGCCGTTAGGCTACCCAGCAGCACATGAGATAATTAAATTCAGTAATAGATGACCACCATTTTGCATAATGAGTAATTTGGTACTTTTAATGCATTTACTACAAAGTATTTCTACACTGTGGTTTGCTACATTTATTAAAGTAAAAAAATCAGAGTATTTATTCCACCACTGCAGGCTACACAGAGCAACCTTGTATTCCCACTCAGAAGACACCTTACATAATCACATACACACACATGACCTCCTACTGGCTCAAACATCCCTTCAGAGAACAATCTAATTAATTATCACCATAACGAGCAGGCACCCAGGCAGGCACAGTGATAAACTGATGACTACTAAAACCCATCTGAATCGGCTGTGATTTTCAATTATCAACTCTTCCACAGCTGTTGCATCTGCATTTTCGATGATCAATGCCATAATTTATGTAACAAAGCCTTTTTGAACTGAGTGCAGATTATAATTTGTTTCCATCTAACAAGAAACTCTGGACTGTCACAGTTAAACTGATTCCTGGCACATCGACCATGCAGATTTTATAAAAAGAAAAACACAAACACATACTACTACTCACAGGACAAATAGGACGACAGCGTCAAAAGACTCAAAACGAAGTCGGATTACAGAGAAAGTATCCTGATTTTGCCAGTCGCTCACCACATTGAAGTTAAAAGTTAAAACACAAACCTTGTATTTGTGAGTCAAACAGGAGCTACTCGGAACCTCAAGCAATCCCCCCACCCTCAAAAAATAATCCTTTATGTTAAACAATAGGCTGTTTGGTTGGAATGCGGCTTTGCTGTGGTGATCTGTGGGTTAAAACAGCAGAAGCTGACCCATGGGGCCCCATGGCGCTGACCTTCCCTTACATAACCACCATTATCATTATCATCATCATCATCATCATCATCATCATCATGCATCAACCTATACCAGACCCCCCACCACCACCCATTCTGCAATTGGTCGATATAGCCTCATTGTACAGCATATGCCTATAGGAGCAGGGATCATTTCATCTACTGTCAGGTGAAGCATACTACTCATGGGAAAGATGTGAGAGTAGGGGTCTTAAGGGATAATCATACTCCAGTTTTAGGTGATAGAGAAACTGGAGTATGAATACGCCTTTATGGTACGGTTACAGTAGGCGCCGGGCGGTCAAGTAGGGGAGTTACGGTATGGGTAAGCTACAGTAGGTAAGAGGAAGTAAGAGTTGAGGTAGGTAGTAATGTACGCTGATGTAGGTGAGCGGGTAGAGTGGGTAGAGGCTGTCTGGGAATCGGAAGGTTCAACCATTGGCTCTACCAAACTTTCAGTGCTTGTACTGTACCAGTGCTTGTACCAGTCCATGTGTCGAGAGTCCCTGAGTGAGGCACTTAAACTCAATCCACATTTCGCTGCGTCCATACCAGTGAGTGACAAATAAACCCACTTGACTATGTTATGTCTTACCTGCCCTGATGACGACTCCTGTGAGTCGAAACATGTTGGCTGTTTTTAATTTTTCTAAATAAAGTACTTTGATTTTTATCCACCCTCTCATCATTTTTAAACCATTTTGAGTGCTCGGATCGCCGCCTTTTTTCCTACTTGACTATGTGTTGAAAAACAAAACACTTGCCCTTTAACTGCCTCCCCGGGTGTAGCATCCACTGCTCCTTATAGTTTGGGTAAATGCAGAGGATAAATTCCAGTTATGTGAAAATGTACTTGGCAACAGCAAGTAAAGGGGATACAATTATTATTGTTATGGTAGGATTTAAAGTAGAGGAGTGAAGGGTGGGGAGCCACGGTAGGTATGGTTAAAAGTGGTGCCATTTGGCTCTTACCAGCAGAGGTCTGTTTGAACTTGTCACTCTTCTTCTTCCTCCATTTCCATGGCTTAAACAGACGCCCCAGGGTGGCGAATTTGCTCCGCCTGCGAATCGGTGGTGTGTGTGTGCCCGGGACCAGCGAATCAGAGCGCATCGCTGCCAACCGCTCTACCTCTTCAGCTGGAAACAAGACAGAGATTGACCACTTAACTTAACAGCAAGTTCAAATGCTGGTGGTATGAATGATGTAATAGGTACTAGCTAGTTCATAGATGTTAACCCCCACTGAACTGCACGTCCGTCCTGTTAAAGGGAGTTAAGACAAGAATCAGTAAAAATGGGTCAATGGCCACAATATAAAGTATAATGTATAGATTATTTTCCAGAGAAAAAAATGTTTACAATCTAGAATCATGCACTTCTTCCTCAGTCTTCTTCTCTGTTTCTAAACTGTGCTTCACTCTCCACTGGAGAGTGTGTGTTCTAATGTAATGTAATCACAATGCAGGCTGTTCTATTTAACCCACTCTGCTTTTCCATTTAAACTCCCCTTTTCCCATTACGCACCATCCAGCTCCAACAGTGTGTTTGGAAAAAGTACTTGTGTGCCAGAGGCAATGAAAACAGACAGGCATGGATGTGCAGTGCACACATGCACACTACAGACAAATTACATATACACAAGTAGTGAACGCATTATGTATGGATTGTTGTTACCTCATGATGGGGGCTATACTTTCTTCCCATTGTGTTTATCTGGTTTCAGGCTTTCTTCAAAAGTTATGATCAGGTTTGCATGAACATTTTGTGGAAACTTTGACCAAGGGGCATATGGAAAAACGGATTAACTTCTAACATTTGCACGAAGGGACTGTGCAGTGGGCATGACTTCTCACAAAAATGCAAATATTGTAGCAGTTGCGTGCGAATGAATAAATAATGAAAAGCTATCTATAACTAACCAAACAAAAACAATGAAGCCAAAGGCGTAGGACAAAACAAATTGTATAAAATATCAGTACATCATCAACTGCAGATTCTGTAAGAGGTGGCAGTAAGCAAATGTTGAAGAAGCAGGCTTGTGACCAAAAAGCCACTTGGTTTGGTTTGAGGCTTGAGCAATTTCCCATCCATCGGCCATGGAAGCAACAAGAACATGTTGCTGTGGTTGTATTGAGTACTAGCGAGTAGCGACCAGGCGGGACGTTACCATGTCTATGCTCGGACGTAGAAAGAAATCACGCCTAGCGACCATGGGTCAATGTGAATCAGGGTGCCGCTAAAATCAAACCATGTGAGCAGCACAAATCTGATGAAAACTGATTTTCCCTATGGGAGAAAATAACTATCTATCTAACTATAATAGGCAAACTTTCGACCATCGGTGTCATTAGTAATGGAAGCGCTCTGACCAAACCCATGCCTAAACTTAACCATACTAACTGTGACTATAAAATCATGTCTAATATCATGCTGAATATTCTGGTGAAAAAAAATGAGTAAATAAAAAAGTAGGGTTCGGTTGGTTTTACAGCTCACGTCTGGGAGTATGGCTACCAATCTGTTTATCATTCTGTCAACAACCACTACTACTACTACCATAGTGGATTATCCAGTGGTGTAAAGTAACTAAGTACATTCACTTAAGTACTGTACTTAAGTACAATTTTGAGGAATTTGTACTTTACTTGAGTGTTTACAACTTCCAATAGGCTACTTTTACTTCTACTCCACTACATCTCAGACAGATATTGTACTCCACTACATGTATTTGAAAACTTTAGTTACTAGTTACTTTGTAGATTGTGATTATTATTACAAAACATTATTAACCACTTCAGACATACATTTCGGACATTTAACAATTCAATTAAATGAAAACTGTACTTTTTCCACCACTGGGATTATCTCATCTAGGCTAACCCCTGCTGACAGATATTAAGAGCTCTGAAATAAACAGCTGAAGCTCACACAGTGAGTGAGGCTACATTCTTTCACTCAGACCCATGTGCCCATCTTGCTGCAACGCATCTCACAACAAATAAGACTAAAGAAAGTAACCTTACAGCCATGATGAAAGAGATTGGATTTGATATTGGACTGAGGGAACGTATCTAATCGGGGCTATAGGTATGATGGTGCACAGGTTTAAGCACAATGATGCATAAACATTATAGATCAAAATGGCTTATTGCTTTGAAAGTAAACCCAGTGGTTACTTTAGCTTACAATGGAAATGGAAAACAAGTAAAGCAATAATGTAGACCTGGCTAAACAATCCTCAGTGTTATTACTATCCATGTATTTGTAACTGTAGCTGAGTGTGTACAAATGTAACCAAATGGACCGTTAGATATTTGTACACATGTCAGACAGAGCTATTACGGTATTTTATTAGATTATTACAAACAACACATGAGATGAAACTGGCCCTGCACGGATGGAACGCACATTTCCTCAGGCAGGCAGAAGCATCGGGTAAAGGGAGCGGTTATGACCGCTTCGTTTCCCAACGTCTCTCGTCTCGGCGCTCATACAAACGCAACTTTATTCCTCTCACCTTCCAGCGGGTCCGCTCCACGACAGTTGGTGCATATGTGTTTGATCTCTTTGCCTATCTGACAGTGGATTGTAAACGGCATGTTGTTGTTATTGTTGCTTGCAGCAGGTTGTTGCTGTCCTGGTTGCTGCTGCTGCTTGCTGTTATGGTTACGGTGCTTCATCCGAACCAGACAGAAGGCTCTCCTCCTCTTCCTCGGCTTCTCCTCTTCCTCGGACGCAGGAGCGGGAGCTGCTTGGGGAGCGTGGTGGTGGTGGTGGTTGTCGTTCGGAGTCGGACATCTAGATTCGTACCATGGGCGCAACACTTCGCCTCCACAACCCGCCATATTAGCGGTAATAGGCTAATAGCGGATTTTCTATCCACCTCCTCCTCTCGCAGACTCGCCCTCTGCTTTGAAATGGTTTAAAACACACACACACACACACACACACACACACACACGTCGGACGTCGGAACTCGCCAATCCTGCGCATGGAGGGTACGACGTCAGCCAATGAGTTTGAAGCGAGGAGGCGTGTGCGTGTGTGCATGCGTGCGTGCGTGTGTGAGTGAGAAACGGTTTAAGATAAATTAATCTAAATACTAATGCCCACTTAAACCAATATCACATTATGGCCTGCGAACATGTCCCCATGTGCTATAGGCTATAGTATAGGGCAGGCTACAGTAGGTACGCTTAAGGTATTCGTTACCATAAAGTCTCCAGAGCAAGCCATGCACAGAGACTGAAAAGTGTCATGCAGCTCTACTGCCCCCCTATGGTTTGGTCTGAAACGCACAACCCACAACAGTCTTTTGCAACACTTCTCAAACCCACAATTGCATATTTTAAAACTTCATCACAAATGAGCAAAATTAACACAGATAGCCCTTCCGTTTAGACGCTGAATAGCTGCTTAATGGTCGCTATCACCATGCCACGATAAGCTAAAAGCAATCGGTTTTGAAACACATCACATCAGTGAGCTGGATGCAGGCCTATCTGGACAGGCATTCCACAAGGAAGCATACTAGGAGCTTTTACTGTTCCTAATATAATTATGTTAAAGACATAACATCAGCTTGTAAAAAAAATGCATGGCTGACTGGAAACTAAAGTAATCAACCAAAGAACAAGATGTTTGTACAGGATCTCCTCACTGGTCAGTAAGAATACATTGAGAACTCTTGTAGGAGCACTCATTCAATGTCACTTATTAGACTATGCATGCACCTCATGTTACCACAGCACAAGGCTTCAGACATCCCAAAACATTAACAAACTGGTACAGGCTACTTCTTGGCCTTCCATCTAGAACCCAATTTAACCTCTGCTCATTTTGTTAGGGTGGGGTGGCCCAGGGTAGAAGACAAAGTACAACAGCAACTTGCAATGGGCCTGGTCTACAAGATACACCACACCTCATTGATACCCATGTACTGTATCTGTCTAACTACTTCAAAAACATCAATCAAGTCCACAATCACAACACCAGATGTGGCACGAACAACGGTTTAAAATTGTTCTCCTGCTATGCCACCAAAATGTGCAATGCCCTATAATACCAACAGCTATAAAGAAGTGTGAGTGAGTGCGTGCGCACGTGCGTGTGTGCAGTACACGCATGTGTTAGATGTGTGTGTCCGTGTATCTCTGTGTGCGATGACAACAATGTGATGTTTTTATTTTAGTTACAATAGTTTCCTACACTGTGTATGGGTTGCAAAATAGGTTTATTTAGGCTCTTTATATACAGGCATTTTATGTAACAGCAGGGGAAAAAAGATACACAGTTCCCTTTCATGCTGACTGAAGTGGGTGATGATTCATGGGGGCTTTCACATTCAAAGCACACGGCTGTGTGTCACTACACCATCAAATCCTAAGTGGGAATTTTACTCTAAGAGTGTACAAATGGAACCAATGGACTCATTGGACTCAGCAGTGGTCCTGTATGTGGGACCTTGCTGACTGTGTGCTCTGCCCTTTCATTTCAGGCATGCTATAATCAAAGTCTTAATTAGCAGTGTGTATTAGCCAGGGTCCTCAGGGCAAGAGATGAAAACCACTGTCTCAGATGACCATATACCGCTAGTCAAATGTATATGTCATCATACGACTGAATATTTTATTCTAGGCGAGTGACATAGTCGTAAAACAACATATAAATCAGGTCTGCACGTATAGGCTACCCGTATACTTAGTTGACCAATGTCCCCCAGGCCCTGTGCTCTATAGTTGGTCCACAAAATCTCTTTGTCAAAAATTGTTATCTGCAAACTCACGTTTCGTCTCGTTGTAGATCTGCTATTTCCGCTGAATGTTCACCCCAGAATAGGGCCACTAGAGTTCATACGTGTGGTTAAGATTTTAGGATAACACACATCAGAGTACTATAGTTTGTTTATAAAGACCACCAGAGTCACAACCAATATTTTTGCAATCTGTAAGAGCAGGGGAAGATCCACAGTGCCAAAACCTTTTGATAAATCAATAAACAGAGCTGCTATACACAGCATCTTCTTATCCACTGCGGACAAAATGTCATTTAAAACCAAGGATGCTACAGAGATGTACGTGATTAGCCCTAAAGCTAGATTGATGAGGGCTCAACACTGAATGCCTGGATAAATATTATTGAGTTGACACAAACACAGCTGCAAGAATTGTGAATTGTTGCGATATAATAAAAGGTTAATACTGAGTAGACATACTGCACATGACAAGGCACATGATGTAACCAGAGCTGATACCTTTAAACAAGGCTTTTTTGTATTCTATTTAAATCTATCTAGTCTTGATAAAAAATGCTATTTGTCCCACAGTGACTGTCAAAGATTGCTGCTATTTGTTTCAAAAAAGCTTTATACCCTGTATGTATAACATATAACAACGCAATGTGACATAGCTCTGTTTACAATGCTGTACCCCCTCCAACTGTCTATATTTTCCCCATTTTCAACAGTTTTTTATATTTTGCCCATTGCTTTGGCAATGTAAAATTCTCATGCCAATAAAGCTCCTTTGATTTGAATTGATATTTCTTTAGAAATCGACTCTACTTCATCTCCTGCCTCCACCCACGCACGCACGCACGCACGGTTTGGAAATGTTCTTGTTCTCTATGCACTGCTAAGAACAAATGGACCTCATGCTTCAAAGTGTCAAGTCTGAGGTTTAGGACATTCACAGCAGATATAGTTGTACACATGCAGTCATGCACGAAACAGCACACGGACACACATGCACCCACATATCAGAGAGGCACATTTGGAGAGTCGGAGAGTCAGGCAGGCAGGCAGGCAGAGATAAAGACTGAGAGACAGACAAGCATCGAATTGCTTTGCACTGCATTATTTAACTAGGTCTTCTTATTAACAATGACAAAGAAAGCCTAGGACTGCACTCCAAATTGACATTTTAACTGCCATGATTTGTGACAATAAATTTACATTATTTACTACTTTAAGGATCCAGCACCCTGTTTTTATGGTTGCATGTTCTTCCAATCTTATTTTCTTCTTAAAAGAAAATAAGTAAAATCCTTAGAGCTATATCTTGCCCAGAGTCCCTTACCCCTAAACTTATTTGCCAATTTCAAGACGCCAATTGTGATTGTCATTGACATTTGTGATGATTTCATTGGCTGATCACGGAATGTGATGTGTGACTGTATATGATGATGTATGATAACAATTTGGTTGAGAGATCGCAGGTGTATTTATACTGTGGTGATTGCACCGGGGATTGGCCGGGTGATAATGAAAGGCAGGTGAGTTTGATAAGGAGGAAGATGTGGTTGATAAGGAGGGAGGAGTGGTTAAGGTCGAGCGGAAGGAGGTCTCTTCTCCCGAAACTGCATTGTATAAATACAACTTCCCTTAGGCTTGTTTTGACTGTATTTGTGAATTGTAACCTCGGCTATACATTGAAAATGAGGGCTTGCCCTCAACTGTATTTCTGAGTATAAATAAAGGTGATGATGAACGTGCTGTAGTGCTTTTCATTTTTGGACCTGAAAGGAGCGAGTGTCCAGTGTCATAGTGCAGGTGTCATTAAAAATGGAAAAGGGCTCCTCGGCACTGAGTGCACAATTTACATCGGATTTACATACATACAAAACAAGGCGCTGGCGAGTCGCGACTAAACTCAGAACTCCTGAGCAAGGGATTCATGTGGTGAACAGGACAGGAAGGTGGTCTGAGCGTACAGTAGATGCTATACAGATTTAATTTACAAAGACCTATATATCTTTTAATACCTCAAAAAAGAAAGTAAGAAAAGAAAAAAGACCGTTACTGCATAAAAATTTGTCAATAAACTATACTATAAAAATTGTCAAATCATATAAGAAAGAGGCAAAAATTGCGTTGTGAGGCTTTGTGTCGTTTGTGAGCTTGTATCAACTATTTTCACGTCAATATTTATCTGTCAAACCGAGTCAAACTAAATGTACAGTATATGCCTCAACTCCTACAATTCCAAGTGCTTGTCAGGGTGGGGGGGTTGTGGCCTGAAAAGGTTGAGAACCACTGCATTATGCGACACAATATTATGTGACATCACATATTTAACACACATACCTTGTAGTGAAAGCAAGCAGAATAGTCCTTTCCTGTTCTTTCCACTGGTCTCATCATGCTCATCTATTTCTGATGACCATCCATTATCCCACATATTCTCATTAATCTCAGTCGTTCCCATGTCATAGTTCACATGAGCATAATGTCATCCTCAACGGTGATACTAATTTAGGCAGTGAAGCACTAGCAGGACCCGGACAATAGATTGTATATGCAAAATTAATATGCTGCTCCACCACCACTAAGACAGATAGGTACAGTAGAGCTGCTGCTCAAAGCCTAAAACAGACTCAGGCTGCCATTTAACATCCCACCCCCCATCCCCCTGCACCCTCTCCCACCAGCTCCATCTTTCTGTCAGTTCATTTTCCATCCAATAATGTACCTCATTACAATGCTGACTATACTGTAGTGCCGTGAAAGCATCACCAATGTTATCCAAGACAATATACACCAGCAGTTCCCAACCTTTTTTGGATCTGGGCCTGCGTGAAAATGTTTGAAAGCATCAGCTGCCGTGTCAAGTGGTTGTGTCCATTTATGCAACCAATGTAGTATAATTGAAGTTCTAATTTATTAGTATCACTTTGAAACAAACACATTTGCCAAGGTTTTCAATAAATTATTTTATACTAGTCCATACACGTTTGGGGAGAGGATGATATTCTTTATTTCCTTCTTTTTCTGAATGTGGCAAATTTGGTTGAGTGCATTGTGAGTACATTACACCCATGTGAACGAGGGTCTGGGCTCTATCCTCTATCGTAAAACCTACATGTTAATAGATACATTAACCTACTTACACATTTCGGCACCAATTCCGTCCTCAAATTTTGAGCACGGAATATCATATAAAAGGTGTCCCATGTGGCTCATCCGTTATGCGATGCTCAGCCAATCACAGTGCAGAATGGCACACCTTTCAGCCAATCACAACAGACAATCACGGTGCCAATGTCGGCGCCATACATGGTAATGTTGATAAGTGGTCCTTTGTTACTAACGCCTATTATAAGATGGTTCTATTCGTCTACTTGCTCTGCATCTCAGAGGTGGGCTATGAATAATCTATGAGGATGATGTTGGAAAAAGTGAAATGTTCCATGGTTAGAGATACACATGTTTGGTAAACAGACGGACATGAGAGCCAGCTGTGACAGAAAGGCTGATGGCTGCAGGTGACCCCAAAGGGACTCCAAACAAAAGTGCAAGCCCTCCAAGACAGAAGGAACTAGAAAAGGTGCCCCTCGGGGCACAGACACACACACACACACACACACACACACACACACACACACACACACACACACACAGACAGAGTGCAAAACATATTCTCCCTATGCCTTCGGCTGGTGGAGACAAATAAGGACATGAGGTGAACATTTACTGTATGCGTGAATAATCTATAGACACTCTGTACATTCTTGCAGAATCTGTCTCACACCGTCCCACAACAAATGCACTTTACAAACTCTTGTAAGTGTCAAACAAACATATTTCCCTGTAAATGTCCCTCCCATCCTTCGTTCCCCTCTATCTTCCTCCATCTCCCCCTCTAGCTGGACTTTCTATGTTGTGAATTAATACAAAGTGACAAGAGAGCCTGTGGGACTGTACGTTGATGTTTGTAAGTGTGAACATGAGACTTGACACATCATACGGCCATGAGTCACACTATCTTCCTGTTCCCTCGTCATCCTCTCTCTCTCTCTCTCTCTCTCTCTCTCTCTCTCTCTCTCTCTCTCAGTTCTGCTGACATGTGTTCCAATAGGCGGAAGACTCAGCTGTGACAGTTCACATAAGCCCTGCTCCTCAGCCATGACATCAAGTCAGTGGAGAGCCAAAACGTGAGATGAGAACAGAGGAGACCTCCAAATTATCTTGAGAGGTGACTTGAGTTGGAGCCACAGGCCTCTTCCCTGGCACAGGTTTGCCATCTTGCTAACAAAGGCTGGCTTGTTCATAAGCTCAATGCCAAGACCCCAACTGCCAGTGCCAACTGAGTGAGGTCTTTTGTATGGCTGGGTTCTACGGCGCCACAAGCCTGTCTTGAGACAGCCTCTCTCTGCTCTTGTATTCTGCACAGGTAATTCCAGCAAATTCAGCCTGAGGTCAGACTAATGTGCGCAGCAGTTCTCAGAACAGTAGTGTGCGCACGTGTGTGTGTGCCTACGTGCGTGCCTACGTGCGTGCCTATGTGCGTACCTACGTACGTGCCTATACGTGCGTGCCTACGTGCATGCCTACGTGTGTGCCTACGTGCGTGCGAGTGAGTGAAAAGGGATGGGCATAGATAGAGATATGGCAGAGATATTCACGCAGCTGACCTGGATTTCCAGACCCGTGCTGGAGAGCCAGTCTGGTGGCAGACTGGCACAGGGGAGGGGGGTAGTGGGGTGGGGGTGGGCCAGTGATTCAAAGGATTCATACACCCATGACTCCATAAGTCATGGGTGTACAAGAGTTACAGACCTGTATACCGGTCCATTTGGAACCCTGTCAAGGCACCCTTGCACTTTGAGAACCACTGTCCACTGGGGTAGGGGTTGTGTGTGGTACCGGAACGCAGGCGGAACCCTTGTGTGTGAACAACCACAGCCTCTAGAATTGACCAGGCCTAAACAGGGGAACAGAATTATCTTCATGCCCATATTTGATTCACTCAAGAAATGCAAATCCCTCTCTCTAACGATATCACTCCTGCAGGTCTGAGCACACACTAAAATCCTCAGTAGTATAGTTTAAATTAAACTCTGAGAGTGTAAACGTGGACCAAAATGTACCCTTGTGGGTGAAATCATGTTTTTGAGAAGAACTCTGCCGTGAGCAGCTGGAGAAAGGTCAGGTTCATCAGAGCAACATGGTGAAAGCTGCACTGCCAGCTGTGTTGTGCACTGAAACTAGCAGAACTACCAGCTCACGTTGCACCCAACATGCAACTATAAATCTGACATCCCCGGACCCCAATTTGAGTACCACTGCATCATACTCACACACAGCAGTCATGATCATGCGGATTATATTTTCAATTTGTATCTCTACTTTTGTTTTCTACCCTAGGAGAATGGAAGGCTAGTATGTAACGGAGGTAGATATAATTATGCTTTTTGGTTTTTCTCTTCCAAGAAAAGGGGGAATCAGAAGGTGGATGAGGAAATTGTTGATCAAATATTCTTATTTTATGTCCTATATGTCATTCATGTCGAATGTCATGTTTTGATGTTCTGTGTGGACCCCAGGAAGATTAAGTGCTGCTATGCACCAGCTAATGGGGATCCTAATAAAACTCTAAAACTAAAAAACTAAATAAAAAAAATACACATTGTGGTGAAATAATCTACTTTCTTTGAGCCATATGTCAGTAGGTCTAAAAGATGGGGATATTATAAAGCCCACATTTACAGTCATTCTGGCTACTATATGTATCACTGACTGACAGCTCTTCTATCAATCCTTAATGGCCTTTAAGTAAATATATCAGAGAACAGTGAGTCGTGGGTGAGTCATTAGGGTATGTAAAGAAAGCAATAGTGCTGTTGGAATGTCATAGGGAAATCTAATTTCAGATCAGCCGCCTTTCAGATCGACTGCCGTCTGGTCTGTATAGCTTTGCTGAGCAAGCCATTGTGTGCAACAGAGCAACTGTTAAGATTAAGGAGAGAATGCAGGCAAAGCAGAACAATAGCCTGGCTGGGGAAGAGTTGGCCTCTGTCCGGAATGGAAAACATAGGCTAGACACTAGCCAAGCCTACAGCAGGCTTTACACATGTGACTGGGATTTGTCATAATCGGTCGGGGGCGGGGGTCGAATGAAAGCTGAATTTGGATGCGTTACCTCAACAAAGAGGAGGTGGACGGTAGTTCACCTGCATGCAAAAACGCCGGTTCCTACAAATTATGTCAGGGTCTGTTAGTAGCGTAGAGACTATATGCTGATTCTGCTTGATGACCGTTTCAGCACCGGTAAATAGTGGACAGTTCCACACGTGACGCTGTATTTAGCAGTAGCTATAGAAATAAAGGGGATTAATGTGGGTTTAGTCGTTTTAATCTCGGTGAAAAGCAACACTAGTCATATTAAAATCAAAATGTTTAGGGAAACTGACAGGCTAAAGCCATACTCACATTGTGCAGACTGCAGAGCTGCAGGCACGCATCTTCAGTAGCCTATATAATACAACGTGGTGTCCATGGCAACAACGGGAACAATTACTCATGCATATTTCCAGTTTAAGACGATATGACATTTGGCAAGGATGGTGCATGTCTCAATGAACTGTCACACATGACCCTCTGCGGGAACATAGGAATGAAGACAGGAACAAGTCCAACTGCATTTGTGCCAGACAGTGCGGTGAATCCAGTTCGTATAGCAGCCTATGTACAACATGGCAACGCTGGCATTTTCCAATGTGGAACTATAGTCTGTATGAAATCGGGGATGCTCGTATATCGTATGTGTCCCGGAAAATAATTAAAAATTTCTCGTCTTGACTATCCCCTGACCGCAGCCATGTCATGATCATTGTCTGGTGGTTGACTTGTTTCCATGATGAAGCCGATTTCTCATGAGCTCAGCTCACACAATGCATGAGTCACGCTGTAGTCACTCAGTCACCACCATGCATGCACGCCATGCACGGCGCACCCGCGACCGAGGAGCAGCTCAGCACCATGGATAACGTAAGACCAGCATATTCTGTTCTGTCCCCAAGTCACGCTTGATTTGTGACAGCTATAGCTGTAGTTTCAGCCACGATAATGTACATTCCCCGCAAATATTTTGCCAGATAGCCAGGCTACAGCCACTTCATGGTGACATTTGTCTGTGTTCGAATAGAGCGCGTGGTGCTACAGCCTTCCTACCTGTCTCCAGGTGCAGTGAGATCCTCGCCTCGTTGATATAAGGCGTGTCGCTCTTGGACCGGACTCTCCGAATCGGCCGACGGTCTACCACGTCCTCCGGAGCCGCCGCCATATTCCGCCAGGCCGGCAGCGTCCACACGGGCGACCGACCGGCGAGACTGCGAGAGGCTCGGCGCCGCCGCCACACACATGCACCCGATGCAGACGGAGGGGCGGTTATGATGATGGTGGTGAAGATGATGAGAGAGAAAGAGAGAGAGAGAGAGAGAGAGAGAGAGAGAGAGAGAGAGTGTGTGTGTGTGTGTGTGTGTGTGTGTGTGTGTGTGCGTGCGTGTGCGTGCGTGCGTGTGTGTGTGTGGGGGGGGGGGGGGGGGGGGGAGAGAGAGAGGGGTGCGTGAGAGACTTGTAATGATGATCAAACGTTTGCAGTTAATTTATGTTAATTGTTAAGTGAGCGCCACCTGCATGCACAAAGCTATTTTACAGTACACTATAGGCCTATAGGCTGAGCGGCTTCAGCTGCTATGCCCTCAGTCAGTGCATTGCAAAACCATTGGTTTCCTCCTTGGCTCCTGCAGTCCTGTTGGGCTCACTCTAATTCCAAACGATTATATAGCCTCTATACGATATCCTGGTGAAGAATGGGATTAAAGCTATATAATATTAACAATGTATTACATATTTTATGTAAAATAATGACTTCACTATAGCCTATGTTCAGTTCAATGGACATGAACATACTACTGGAGTGGAATATATATAGTAGCCTATTTCTGAAGAGAACAGGACTAACAGACTGGATGTAGGATTTAAATCACTCCACAAGGTGGCAGACGATGCAACATAACGATGCAAGCTTCCCTTAAACGCCAAAGAAGAAGTAGTCTATAGTTCCTTCCTATTTAGTCATAATAATGTAATAGCTCTAGCCTAGGTTCATTTTATAATAGTGCAGACAGTTGACAGCTGCCTGTGTGGACGAGGTCATTCTAAAGGTAGTTCATATGAGTTGACACATTATTCAGTTTCGTAACTGAAACAATAATATTAACCCACGGTGCTTAACATTTTACGGACATCCAAAGCTGTTAACACTGCTAGCTCTAGCCCAAATTTTTAGATTCCCGTAGAGGTTTTTTTCGATTAAAAAACCTCTACGAGAATCTAAAAATTTGGGCTATGCTAGCTCCAGCTTGATAATGTTAGCTAGTCTATGGTTAGCTCTCAGAATTCACCTTCCAAATGTGCTATTGTCTGTCTGTGCTGTGGCACTGACGTTACTTCACAGCGAGGTCTAGTTGGAGTGATTCTCCTACGCAGTAGACAGAAAATACCGGTAGTAAAGAAGTTGTCCTAGACAGTGGAGCAGTTGAAATGAACGTACGCCTACCATGTAATTCTGTAGCAATTCTCTCTGTCTGATGCTGGCTGCTGTGTGTGGTCCACATTGCCTGATTACTGCACCTGTGAGGTCACAGGTGCTAGACTAGAGTGACAGTGACTGTATAGGCCATACAGTCACTCTGTCACTCTAGTCTAAAGCCTACCAGCCACCACCATATGACCCATCTATCATTATGACTATCACACAAGTGGTTCTCAAACATTTCATTGGCCCCCATAACTCTTTTCTTGAGACACACGTACACTTGGTTATACAGACCTGTTAGCAAGCAGTGTTCATTTTTTCCCCGCAATATTTTGATTTAGTATTTTGAATAACACACCATTTAGTCATAGTCGTATTTAGTCTTCTGAACCTTAGTCGACTTACCGTAGTCTTTAGTCTTAATGCAATGTTAATTTCGCCAGAAAATATGTCTTAGTCTTTTGAATAACACACCAATTAGTCTGACTCTTAGTCCTATTTAGTCTCCTGAAAAGCCTTAGTCGAAGTATTTTGTCTTAGTCAACAAAATTAACACTGCTGTAAGAAGGGTCCATTCTGAACCCCCTCAATGACACCTGGGAGGGCTGAGGGTCCCTGAACCCCACTTTGACAACCACTGGTTCACAGTACTGATCGCTATACTGTATTCTCCCCTGACCCAGAACCCTGATGATCTTAAAACAGCTCGCCAGTAGAGTCACAATATCCTCTCAGTTGTGTGCCTGCCTGAGAAACCCCTGGAATATACAAGACATGAGCCGGCCCAGTTCAGGTACAGTATCTGTGCATACAGCGTGACTTCACTTGCTATCATATCATTCACTGTATGATCCATGCATGCAGTTGAATCAGTAGCATGTAACAGAACTATGGACAGTACAGAGTACACTGATGTCATACTGTATAACTATGTAATGATGCTAGTAGTAGTGACGTAGGGCAATTCTCAAACGTTTCCGGCCGAGACCCCCCAAAAGAATCAAATTCCACAGATAAATATTGTGGAAAATAGTAGATCGACAAGCTTGTACATCGACTGTTTTCATTTTAGCCCCTTTCTTATATTTTTTCTGTCATCTGGGGACCCCCCAAAAATCATATGGGGACCCACAGGTTGAGAACCACTGATGTAGAGAACCCATCTGGTGTTTTTAAGTATGTGTATATCTTTGTGTGTGCTTGCGTCTACTCTTCTGTATGTGTCTAGATGTGGCAGCATTCAGGGAGATCTTTTCCAAGTCCAAGCACATAGCCATTCTGACTGGATCAGGGGTGAGTGCAGAGAGCGGGGTCCCCACCTTCAGAGGAGAGGGGGGATACTGGAGGAAATGGCAAGCACAGGTAAGGCAAGGCAAGTTTATTTGTATAGCAGCACATTTCAGCAAAGATGAATACAGTAAAAAGGAAGACGGAAACAAGAAATTAAATGCTCATCTCCTTAATAGGCGATAAGAAGTGTTGACCACTCACTAAACTGTTCAGCTGATCTGTCAGGGCTGGTATGGTAGAATTTAAGGAAACACTTATTAAGGACACAATATAAAAAGACAATATAGCCAAAGTAAAAATAAATCGCTATAAACAGAGGAAGTACAGTGCAGAAGAATAATTAAACAAATCTCCAAAGGCAGGACGAGGTCGCTTCTCGCCCTCAGGCGTCTTACCGTCTTACCGCCCAACAGCACCACCCCTCTGTCTTCTATCGTCTTTCCCCTGTCAGTAAAACCTACTTGAGTAGGTTAATAAAAAGGTTCATTAACCTACTTACACATTTTGGTGCCAATACTGTGCCACACCCGTTATGCTCAGCTCAGCTCAATCACAGTGCAGAATGGCATACCTTCCAGACAATCACAACCGCCAATCACAGCGCCAATTTCAGCGCCATTCATGGTAATTTTTCCATCCAATCACAGGCTCAGCAGCAATTTCCGTCCCTAATTTTCCGTCCTCATTACTAAAATGATTAGTTATTAGATAGATAGAACAGTGAAGACACTGTTACTGTTGAGAATGATGGTCAGCACTTCTGGTCAGCACTTCTACTTGCCGAGTAGAAACCTTATCTACTCGGCAAGCCTCAGTCAAGACTACGCTCCTATCGAAGTTAGGAGTTACATCTGGTCAGCACTTCCACTCTTGTGACCGCGGATCATTCTCAACCCTTACAGCTTAATTTGTCAAATAATGATTCTGGCAAGAAGCCTTATAAAAGGAGGAAATGACGTAATGTAGCGTAACTTGGACACTCATGCATGAAGGAAGCATGAGTTCAAGTCCGTTGCTCTCCCCAGGTTGGTGGAGTGTGTATAGAGCCCAGGATCACATTAGATAATTGACACGGGTGAAAAATGGGTTACAAAAAAAAAAACGTACGTGACCCTTATCTACTAATTCCTTCAATGTACCTTTCTTGTATCTGCATCTCTGTCTCTATCTCTCACTCTCTCCACTCTGCTAGGAATTGGCTACTATGGAGGCCTTCTCCAGGAACCCGTCCCGTGTGTGGGAATTTTACCACTATCGTCGCGAGGTCATGTTGAGCAAGAATCCTAATCCCGGCCACTTGGCCATTGCAGAGTGTGAGGAGCGACTGGCCAAACAAGGCCGGAAGGTCACCGTCATCACACAGAACATTGACCAGCTCCACCACCGTGCCGGGTCCAAAAATGTCCTGGAGCTCCACGGTAAGTAGCAGAGTTATGAAACATTATTGTTCAATACCAGTATCTGATCAATTGAAATACGCTCTGCCGATACCAACTGATTCTTCCATCCATTTCCGTTTCACCTCCAAATTGATAGTATGGCATTTGAGGTTTGTTTTGGGTACAAGTAGGCTATCTACGGCTGCATCATTCTGCATACTAATGACGTAAGCCTATTAAGCAGAAAAGTCCCGTCACTACTAGTGGTTTGGATGCACATGGACTGTAACTGCTGGATGTCTGAACACTGTACTTCACTTCAGCTTATTTTCTGTCAATTGTCTTTGCCTTCCCCTCCTATATCTTCACATGTTGGTCTTGGGGAATCCAGGCAGTCTCTTTAGGACGCGCTGTATGAGCTGCGGCCATGAAACAGCCAATCACAAAAGCCCGATCTGTGCTGCCCTGGATGGCAAAGGGTAAGGTCTTCAGTTGCAAGAGGTTTGTTGCCTCTGTAGACATTTCCTCCAAATGTATGGCTAGAAAAATAACTTAACATTGACCATGTTCAGTACATTTTTTGTACTAGTATTTTAATCTTGTGTCTATGCTCTAGTCTATGGCATGGGATTCAGATTCAGATTCCTTTATTTGCCATTGTGTAAAACACATAGGAATTTGTTTTGACATTAGTGTGTGTGCATTCCTTATTCCTTTTTTCACATATAACAAATAAACGAACAACACAAATACAACACCGTGCAATAAGTATAAATATAAAGTGCAGAGTTATGGAACATAGTGCACACATGTCCGTTGTCCGGTGTCATAGTGCCGGTGACACTCCCTAGGGGGCGGGGGTGGGAGGGAGTTTGACACATTTAAGTACATCTACAGCTACACTGACAATAACTACACATGCAATTTACAGCTATAGGCCTACATGTAATTGTAAATCAACAAACGTATCTAAATATCTCCCCAGTGCTCCAGACCCAAACACCAGTGATGCCCGTATCCCAGTACAGGACCTGCCCAGGTGAGATACACACCCAAGTTGTTTTCGGATTAAATCTGGTAGCTATGAGTAGAGAAAAAGAGACAAACAGTTGCTCACCGGAGACGTACAAGTCAAAAAAGTTAAAATAGTAAAAGGTGCTCCTGGATCAGACGGGATAAAATGTCAGATAAAAAAGAGGAGGTTCGGGCACTTTATTTAAACCAACATGTTTTGAACTAAACAGTCTTCATCAGGGCTAAATGAATACAAAATAACAACTATCATTATGGGCTGGAAGGATGTGAGACCAGCCCGGTAATTAAACACTTAACAAATGCACAGAGCCTATTCTGGTTTTATAATAAATTATTTCACACATATGTACCATGTGTGTCCTTCTGATTTCATGTGAGCCAGGTGCGAACAGGAGGGCTGTCATGGTCTCCTCAGACCTGCCGTGGTTTGGTTTGGAGAGACGCTGGACTCGGACATCCTGAGCCACGCAGAGAAAGAGCTTGAAAACTGTGACCTCTGCCTTGTGGTAGGTCTGTGTCCAAGTAAATCATTTTTCCTGGGCCATTCAAATAGACTACCCTGAAGACACCCCCTGCATTAAACGTGTCTTACTTTGAAGCAGCAATTTGAAGCGCCCAGATAAAATGTTTTACTGAGCAAATTGCCCCTGGACCACAGTGGTGTTTTCTCACTGTAACCCACTTGGCCATTTGACCTATTGTATCATTATTCTATACATAGACGCTTTGAATTTGTTTAATCATCTACACACAAATCCTGCTCTCTTGACGGCTGCAGGTCGGCACATCGTCCATTGTGTACCCAGCAGCCATGTTTGCTCCACAAGTGGCAGCCAGAGGGGTCCCTGTGGCTGAGTTCAACATGGAAGATACTCCAGTCACCATGCGCTTCAAGTCAGTGACTCACTCACTCATTTTTCCATTTTCCAAATGGTTCCCTTGACTCCCTCCCTACTCGCACTTCACTATAAGGTGTCCACATGAACTATAAAGTGTCCACTACTCCACATGAAGTAACACTCTCAGCTCCAGAGGGCTTATTCTAAATCACTGGTTTTCCACCTGTACCGCAAAGGTATTGCAAGTGAACCCCAAAATAATTGACAAAGCACTATGATTTTAGACGGCAGCCGATGTGGCCAGATGGGTGGGCTGCGAATGCTTTCAAGATTCAAGTGGGCCCTGGAGGACTCCGCTCAACTAAATATATAGGGTTTAAAGGGGCGTACTGTAGGTCAGGCTTGCTACTCTTCACCGGCAGAAAGAATCAGTTGTCAGTCACCATGGTTAATAGGAGTGGACAGCATAAGGATGTATATACAGGTAGTGTCTGGAATGAGACTGAGCCACTCGGTCACTCTCCCTCTCTCAATCTCTGCATTTGACTCTCTTGCACACATACATCTACAGTAAGTGTGACAGCTTAGCTAATAACACTGTAGACAGTGTATAGAGCTCAAGACCCTGATGTTAGAAAGGAGAGTGAAGAGGGCAACAATTCAGGAGTCCCGAGTTGGTGTTGGCTAGACCGCACTCTCACATCACACATGCACGCACGCATGCACGCACACGCACACCCACACACACACACACACACACACACACACACACTTCGTTCAGATTAATTAATTCATATTACATTTACACTCTAGGGAGCACTCTGACATCTGTATTTGTGTGCGTATGTGTGGGTTTTAGGTTCCACTTCCATGGCCCCGCTGGTATCAACCTGCCCCCAGCACTCGCTCGCCACGAGGCCGAGTGCAAATGAGGAAGAGTCCTGGAGTCTGACTCATCTCTTCAGGCACGAGACACTTTATATACTGTAGTTCAGACTGTCTGATGCTGAGAGGCTTTATTGGAACATAATCCAATTCTCTGCCTGTCGCGGTCCAAACAAGAAAAGCTGCTCCCTTGTATATACCCTTTGTCTGGTGTCGAATCCACTGGGAATATTTTCTCCAATCCGTATCTCACATACAGTAAATATAGACTCGATGGCGACAGCCAACGGCACCAATATGGAAATCAACGATGGTGGCTTGCCTGACTTGAATGCAATGACATCTCATTTCGAGATTTGCATACAATTAAAACCAGAACAGCATAATGGGCTTTCAAGACCTTTCTACAGGGCGATGTAATCGCCCTCCTGCCTGCCTGATTGGTTTTTTAACCCAATCCAATCGTGTTGTGACTCATGGCAATAATTGTGATAGTTCTGTTGAATGTATACTTCTGACCCTCATTATTGATGACATGAAAATGTTTTTAATTAGTACAGCATGACGGCAGACTAATATGGTTGTAGGATAGACTCCAGGCAAGATTAAGAAAGTATATGACAAAGCACACTATACTACTCTGTGGTAACTGCCAGAATATAGCCAACTTACTATGGTCTAAAATAATAATTAATTAAATAAATACCCTTTGTTGTTTTTACAAGCAGGATTTATTAACAAGGTGGTTGTAGAAAATAATTGCCATTTGTTAAATAAACACCATATAACATTATTGTAACCTTTACTGCTACAATTAGTTATGACAGCAGGGGGCAGTGTTTAGTTGCCAGTGCTCCAGAGGAAACCCCTGATTCACTCCAAATGAACTGGTTTGTATCCTAATAATATTAGGATACAAACCAGTTCATTTGGAGTGAATCAGGTGACTGGAGAGTTGGCAACACTGCCCATACAGTATATTATACTGTAGTATGGGTTAATTTGTGATAAAAGGCTCAATTGCTATTGCAATTGGTAATGTAATGGCTTGATCTGCTTTGGTTAGAGCGGTAATGTTAACTCAGAGAGGATTTTGGTGTGTCTTACTAAGTTACTATAAGTGTTTTGCATTTGTCATTTTTCTGAATATTGTTGGAACAAAATGAGATAAAGCTGTATTCCGACTCACTGACGAAACTCTGAATTCATTGGTTCCTTAGATTGTGGTAATTTTATTGATTACTTTAAGTTCAGATGGAAATCTATATGGCAGCCTGAACCACCATGATTTTGGTGAGAGAGAGAGAGAGAGAGAGAGAGAGAGAGAGAGAGAGAGAGTGTGTGTGTGTGTGTGTGTGTGTGTGTGTGTGTGTGTGTGTGTGTGTGTGTGTGTGTGTGTGTGTGTGTGTGTGTGTACCTTTTATTCCCCACTCCTTTGGGGTATTTGTATCACTGTACATCTGCACATAATGTATGTCAAATTAGTTACTTAGAGCTATTAATACAGCGCCCAGGTAGCCAAATGTCTTGCTAAGGGACACATTGACACACAGGCAGGGGGTGAACTTAATTGGGACCTTCTGATTACCAGATGGCCTCTTTACCCACTCAGCTATGGCCACTCAGGGGTGTGTGTGTGTGTGTGTGTGTGTGTGTGTGTGTGTGTGTGTGTGTGTGTGTGTGTGTGTGCGCGCGCGCGCGCAGGCACATGCATGCGTGTGTGTGTGTGTGTGTGTGTGTGTGTGTGTGTGTGTGTGTGTGTGTGCAGTGCGTGTGCCTTTCTGCCGTTGGTGATATTCCACTCTGGGTAAAGATGGGATTGTGTTTGTCACCTCCTGCTTTTCCCATGTCCCCTCTTCCATCATTTCAGACTAAACACACACACACACACACACACACAGGCCCAGTCCTGTCTCTTCTTGTGACTTGCTTCCTTCTCTGACTGAGGCGGCTGTGTGTAGACACTCATTTGCAGTGTGGAGGAGGGACTGTTCTATGTCAAAAGAGTCAAAAGCCACCCCTCCCCCCAGCCTTTTAATGGAAACACTCAAGTCCCTACTACTGCTGAGGTTATACTGGGTAGTGTCCATGAGGTCAGTGTGGGTGCACTGCTCATGCATCAGGGACTAGTAGCAAAAATAGCAGATCTACAAGCTCATGACAGATCACAAAGCAATGTGTTGAGTTTGTACATCTACCTTTTTCACACATTTTCTGAAAAGGTTTCTATAATGGTATGCTGGCCAAAAATAAGGTTGCTATGTTGAAAGTGGAAAGCAAACTATTTGAGCTCATTTAAACCCCATACGGTTACAAGCTCACAATGCAATGATTTGTGAGCTTGTAGATCTGCTATTTTTAAGGCCTGCCTAGGGATGCTAGAGTTCAAGTGGTTATAAACAATAACCATACCAACAGAGCTTAACTCTTAACCAAAAAAAGAAATCTTAATTAAACAAAGATTTATCTTTTTTTTATCATATTATCGTTTGATTATTCCTGTGACCAATTAAATAGCGTAGACTGCAGGGGTTCCTCTAGGTAGGACAGTGGTTCGACCTTTAGGGTTCATCACGGTGTTCCAAATGGACCCTTACAGGACTAACTCTGGAAATTATGGGCGTCTTTGAAATTAAAACATTTGAGAGGCACTGCTTTAGGAAACACAACTGTGACCAGTGTCCCTCCATCTCTCACATCCCCCTCCGTCCCTCCATCTCTCACATCCCCCTCCGTCCCTCCATCTCTCACATCCCCCTCCGTCCCTCCATCTCTCACATCCCCCTCCGTCCCTCCATCTCTCACATCCCCCTCCGTCCCTCCATCTCTCACATCCCCCTCCGTCCCTCCATCTCTCACATCCCCCTCCGTCCCTCCATCTCTCACATTCCCCTCCGTCTCTGCATCTCTCACATCCCCCTCCGTCCCTCCATCTCTCACATTCCCCTCCGTCTCTGCATCTCAATTAAATTCAAAGGAGCTTTATAGGCATGAGAATACATTCTACATTGCCACAGCAAGTTTAAGATGATGGGGAAGGTATACAGTTGGAGGGGATACAGCATTGTGATAAACAGAGCTATATTGTGTCATAGTCACGGTATAAAACTTTTTGAAACAGATAGCAGCAAACTTTTGGGACAATTAGTAGCATTTATTTCTCAAAACTAAAAGAGTATACAAAAAAGCCTCTGATTTAAAATGTGTTACAGGTAGCAGCTTTGTTTAGTGTAGAAGGTCTAGAGGTCTACTCTGTATTCCATTCCTTTTATCGCAACAGTTCACAAATCTAGCTGCTGTGTTTGCACATTGTTGTATTTCTTCCAGTAGCCAGTAGGTATGGGAGTATTTTGTTGTTGGTCATGTTTTCAAATTCATTAATCTGTGGGAAGTATGTGTCTCTCTCTGATGTCTTTGTATAGTGGGCAGGTGGTTAGAAAGTGTAGCTCTGTTTCCACCACATTCACCACAGTCTGTCTTCCCTTGGGAGTGGGGTCTGTCTGTGGCGACCTTTCTCTATTGCAAGGCTGTGTTCACCAAGTCTGTACCTAGTCAAGGGTTCAAATTTGCTTTGGTTTTGGGTTGTCTCTTTCCAGTTTGTCAGTGTTACCAAGTGGGATTGTAGATCAGCTGTTTGTCAGTGAAAAAACCCTTACAATGTCAGGAATGGACCAGGAGGCAGGCTTGCAGGTGGAAAAACAAAACGGTTCTTAATGTCTTCCAGGCCTGGATAACATAAGTGGAAAAACCTAAAAGGTTCTTAATGTCTTCCAGGCCTGTATAACATAAGTGGAAAACTGGACAACTAAAGAAGCTGAAACAACATAACTTAATAGAGAGTTACAGGTACCAGCCTCTCCCCATGGTAGCCCTCACTCAACTGAACCATTCCCTATTATATCCCATAATAATGTTATCAGCTCTTCAGGCAACACACCCCACTACACAGGCTTCAAGGCAGCTCCCCCAATAACGGCATCTGTGCAGATAAACACAAGAACATTAGATTCCATGTCACAGCATGTGTGTACCTTGTATGGGACTGTGAATGTACAGTACATGTCACAAGCATACAGCATAAATACAATAAATGTCTATTGTTGACAGTTCCTATAAGTGAGCAAAACCCTGTAGGTTTTCTCTGTGGTTATGTTATGGAGCGTATCTGGGTTGCTGTCTTTTATGTGATTATAACATTTAAGTGCTCTCTTCTTAACTTTGACAATGAGTGGGTATCGTCCTAATTCTGCTCTGCATGCATTGTTGTTTTTCCGTTGGGTGCGCAGGGTGGATTTGCAGAGATATGCTTGTTTTGTGTCTCACTCACATTCCTTTCTGCTGTCTCCCTTCCCCACCTTCCTTCTACCTTCATCTACATCTGTTGCATCCGTGACCCTGTGTGTGTGTGTGTGTGTGTGTGTGTGTGTGTGTGTGTGTGTGTGTGTGTGTGTGTGTGTGTGTGTGTGTGTGTGTGTGTGTGTGTGTGTGTGTGTGTGTGTGTGTGTGTGTGTGTGTGTTTGTGAGGCTGCCCCGCCTCCGTCACCTGCCCAGTGCCCATTAGAGAGTGGATGATGGTCTGATGTTCCCTCGTGACTCTGCTCCAAAAATAACAGAGCCCATTCCCCGCCTGCTAAGCGACGATTTCACACCAATCTGAGTGTGCTCTGCCCAGGCCTGTCAGAGAGAGAGAGAGAGAGAGAGAGGGTTCATTTTATGCATGGCAGCTTCCTCTCTGTGTTATTGCTGACACACCTGAAAATAAGTGTGTATACTTTTGAGGGTCAAATGTCCCCACAAGTATAGTAGAATTTTAGATTTGGTCGCTTACAATAAGGAAAAGACTCAGGTTTGCGTCAATTTACAATTACAATTTAGGCATTTAGCAGATGCTCTTAATCCAGAGAGACTGTATACAGTAAGCAAGAACAAAAAACATGGTAATGCATCAAATACGTAAAACATAACCTAGTCATCACAAATCATACGTCAGTTATGACTTAGGGGTCAATACTATGCATTTAGGGGTTGTGGTTAAAGGGCCACTTCACCCATTTTGCAAAGGTCACTCATTTTGGTTAAATGTCACTCAAACGCTGAATTAATAATGGGCCTTGATATGAAAAGGGTTTGAATGAACAGTGTGTTGGAGGATTATTTGTGCTGTGGAGACTGTCTGCAGCCGTGCTGTGGAGACTGTCTGCAGCCGTGCTGTGGAGACTGTCTGCAGCCGTGCTGTGGAGACTGTCTGCAGCCGTGCTGTGGAGACTGTCTGCAGCCGTGCTGTGGAGACTGTCTGCAGCCGTGCTGTGGAGACTGTCTGCAGCCGTGCTGTGGAGACTGTATGCAGCCGTGCTGTGGAGACTGTCTGCAGCCGTGCTGTGGAGACTGTCTGCAGCCGTGCTGTGGAGACCCTCCCCAGCATGGAATGATGCACACGCCACCTGGCCGCGTAGGCCAGACAGCATGTGGTGAAAAGTAACTTAAGTACTTTTACTCAAGTAGCATATACTATACTATGCCAAGAGTCAACTGTTGTCTACTCCACTACATTTATTTGAGCTTTAGTTAATAGTTACTTGGCAGATTTACATGATTAATAATTGATCAGATTATTAAGTGAAAATCATCAAAAGGTTTTGAAAATAGTAGAATTACAGTAAAAGCTCACAATCGCATTGTGGCACTTAACACGCTTGCAGATCGGTTATTTTCTAATAAAAATAGGGCTTATACTTTTAGGGTTTGTACTTTTGCTCTAGTTAAACTTTGAATACAGGACTATGATAACAGAGTATTTCTACATTGTGGCATTGCTACTTTTACTTACGTAAAAAAACAAAAAAAACAACAGAGTACTTCTGCCACTGACAGACAGTGCATTATGACTGAAGAGTTATTATGACACCCCCCACCCCTCCCCCCCGCTGTAGCCACGGCCAGCACAAGGCTACAGTAAAACATCTCAATGTCACTGTGTCACCGGCAGCCACGGCTTGGAAAGCTTTTGCCCCCCTCCTGTGCCCTCACCCAACACCATTTTTATTAGGTGTTTTTTATGAGCTGTTTTGTGTGTGTATGTGTGTTTGAATGTGTGCATGCGTGCATGGAATGTACGGCACTCGGCATGGAGCTAATTGACCAAACTGTGTGTCAGCTTTGTTGTGCACAAACATCTGGAAATATCTCAGCCATATTTGTTGAAAATTAACACCTCTGGCCTCATGTTTGCCCTACTGTATTTCTGTAGCTGTTACAGTCGTTAAAAAATGGGAAAATAAGATCCTAACCAACATGTGCATCTCCTCAGCACAAATATATATATCTGCAGAAAGGGGTAGACGGGTGTGTAAATAGCAGGTGACAGCACAGGGCCCTTTTTGTCCCATTTTGATCACTGCAGATGCTCATCGACCGTGCCGCGTCAGGGACTCGTTCACCTAATGGACCACATCGTGCCCTTGAATGTCGAGGGCAATGTTTAAAATATGCATGAGCTTGTGTGTCTAGTAAGGCACTTGTAGACAGAAACCCCAATAAGAGGATCAATTTCACTTTCTCGTAGAAACCGGAGCATCCTGTTTTATTCATTCGTCTAGGCCAGGGGTGCCCACACTTTTTTTTTACTTGAGAGCTACTTTCAAAATGACCAGCTCAACAAAATCTATCCACCAAAATATTAAATATTAAATATTCTTTAGGGTCATGTCTGTGATCTACCTGTACATGCTTTCTTTTGGGCACCCCTGGTCTAGGCATACCGTGAAAGTGTATTATTGTTTATTCCGCTGACAGACCGTCCCCCGCACTCCGTCAGCATATACCTGTGACTGAATATCATAGATTTTTAACTTTTAAACTTTAAACTTTATTCATTCCAGAGAGTAAAGTTGGTGAGAGCACCTGCATGCTTGGTATGTGATTGGCTGTGTTTACTGTACTTGTGTTGTCACGCAAGCCTTGTGGTACTGTTGATACTGTAGTCATCATCACAAAAGAGTTATTGCAAAAGTGTAAGCACTGGATGCTCCGATCAGGTTTTTTGGGACCGATCCCGATCACCGATCCCGATCACAGATTGTTTTTCTTATGATCGGCCGATACAGGTACCGATCTTGTGCGTAAAGGGAGTATGTCAAAACCCACGTGAAAGCTGTCCCTGTGTGTGGGGAGGAAGGAAAGAATGTTTAGGCCTGTCACAAAAACTTATATTATACTATATCTGATTGACATTTATACCACTTAAAATGTATCCTCGTTACACCCCTATTAATTGACCATTACCATTGTCTTATACTAGGTTTAAATACCACCAACTGTTCTAAAACTAGTCTGTAAAACTAGTGCTTATGATGGTCCAATAATCGGCCGATATTCACTGCGATCGGTGATCGACAATTTACCGGAGAAACCGATCTTTTACACCATTTAACAGTGATATGATACGCATCACGATACATGGTTGACGCAGTACGATACATTTGGTTCTTTCATGGCGATACGATACGATACGATTAAATCGATATTCTGTAACTATTTAGCAAAGAAATTAAATCTGTGTGAAACGTGTGGATAGTGCAGGTTTTTTAATGGATACAAATAAACAGTGATTCTCTGGCAAATACATTATTTTATTTGAACACATACATACACATTTATCAATTGACCAAGTGTAGTTATATGGAATGGAAAAGTAATTAAACCCCTCTTTTCTCTTTTTAAGATGGCAAAATACAGCACACAAGTAGACTTTAGTATCGATACAATTGATTATTTCCCTTGCAAAACGATTCGATTATGTTGCTGTTTACATATCAATATCATTCCATTGTTGAAATTTAAATCGATGTATCGATGCAGTTATTGTATCATTCCATCCCTATCAATTATCTTATTGGAATAACAGAAAGTGGCATCAGTCGAAAACCTGAATTAAGTTTAAAGTTGTGTTTGTGCATGAATGCACGCACATGCAACAAAAGATATCTGCACTGTAGCTTACTGTATACTGTTACCACCACCAGTGACACACACACACACTCATTATTTACTGGCTCCACCAAGTTGAGTACTAATGTGTTGCTGTGGGAACTACAGTATATATGCTATGTGGAGCGCTTCAGCAGATGGCAGCCTACCTGCTATGTACTGTATTGTCTGTACCTTTATCTCACACCATTTCTGACATGTGGAAAGGGTGTGCATGCATGCGTGCGTGGGTGCGTGCGTGCATGCGTGTGTGTGTGCATGTGCGGTTGATTTTTTTAAATATTTGTACTGGGGAATATATGTTGGCGGGAAGGTGTTAGTATAGATTTGTCTATACACTGTCTATAGTCTATACAGTGCTATGCTATTTTGAATCTCTCATTTGCATGTGTTTTGAGTTCTTCACAGGTCTCAGGTTGGACCTGTTCCGAAATAGACCCAATAGGCCTACTGTATGTATGAATACATTTATTTTAAACGGAGACTGGTGTTATGTTTAAATGCATAATTTATTCATATACATAAATATTACAAGCCTGCCTGCCGGGTTATTGCATCGACAATGTGTCATGTCACAAATGTTCAGTCCATATATGACCAAGACAGACCCACAGAAAGACAGCTTATCTCCATATTTTAACTTTTGGTGGGGTTTTTTTGTAAACTCCATACATGCAACGTCACACAATAATATCAAAAGTTGCACATCTGCAATCTGGAAACACGGCGTGAAGCCATGAGTTTTGAGCTTGTCCATCTGCTACTTTCCATGTTTTTGAATTTGAATCCTGAAAAGTAACAGTTTTGGAGATATAAGGTTTCCACCAGACAGAGACCATATAGTAGTATATTTAATAAGGTTTCCACCAGACAGAGACCATATAGTAGTATATTTTCAGCAAGGCTTCGTAAAACAGTGGTCATCTCACTGTTCAATTACCACAGCGGTTCTCAACCCTTTTGATCTCTGGATGGATGGACCACTTCATTGTTGGCTCTGGTGTCTCATCTTCCTGTCGACAATACCTCATTGATTCTCAATATGGAGTTCAGGTCAGGCAAGTTGACTGGCCAATCAAGCACAGTGATACCATGGTCAGCCAACCAGTTAGGCCTACTAGTTGTAGCAGCACCATGGTACCAGTTAGGCCTACTATATTGTAGCAGCACCATGGTACCAGTTAGGCCTACTAGTTGTAGCAGCACCATGGTACCAGTTAGGCCTACTATATTGTAGCAGCACCATGGTACCAGTTAGGCCTACTATATTGTAGCAGCACCATGGTACCAGTTAGGCCTACTAGTTGTAGCAGCACCATGGTACCAGTTAGGCCTACTATATTGTAGCAGCACCATGGTACCAGTTAGGCCTATACTAGTTGTAGCAGCACCATGGTACCAGTTAGGCCTACTAGTTGTAGCAGCACCATGGTACCAGTTAGGCCTACTATATTGTAGCAGCACCATGGTACCAGTTAGGCCTACTATATTGTAGCAGCACCATGGTACCAGTTAGGCCTACTAGTTGTAGCAGCACCATGGTACCAGTTAGGCCTATACTAGTTGTAGCAGCACCATGGTACCAGTTAGGCCTACTAGTTGTAGCAGCACCATGGTACCAGTTAGGCCTACTAGTTGTAGCAGCACCATGGTACCAGTTAGGCCTATACTAGTTGTAGCAGCACCATGGTACCAGTTAGGCCTACTAGTTGTAGCAGCACCATGGTACCAGTTAGGCCTACTATATTGTAGCAGCACCATGGTACCAGTTAGGCCTACTATATTGTAGCAGCACCATGGTACCAGTTAGGCCTACTAGTTGTAGCAGCACCATGGTACCAGTTAGGCCTACTAGTTGTAGCAGCACCATGGTACCAGTTAGGCCTACTAGTTGTAGCAGCACCATGGTACCAGTTAGGCCTACTAGTTGTAGCAGCACCATGGTACCAGTTAGGCCTATACTAGTTGTAGCAGCACCATGGTACCAGTTAGGCCTACTAGTTGTAGCAGCACCATGGTACCAGTTAGGCCTACTATATTGTAGCAGCATCATGGCACCAAGCCAAAATCAGCATTTCCATTAGGCCATGAGACCAATGATTGAGAAAGACCGAATTACCGGCCCTTGCCTCCCTCAGAAAGGTGCATTTGTTGTAGATGTCTTCTCCCTTGCAATTCCATTAAAAATGCCTAGACTATTTCAAAGTCTACATTTTTTTTTCTTCATAATGACCAGCATTTGCCCAAGTCACACACCCATAGGAACGAACTGAAGGAACAATACAACACAATCTATTACTGACAGAGGCGGACAAAAATCTTTAGCCTATATTAGGCTAATTAACAGTGGTAATCAATCAAGTCAGACTCAGTGATTATAGCAATAAGATCTTTATGGTGGACCTGTGAAGACCTCCAGTGTTTGTTATACTGTAGGCTGCACTGAGATCATGTTTAACAAGCTTTGCAGGCTCAGGTGCTGACTAATCTACTGGTAATGAGGCTCACAGTGCTCTGTGTGTGTGTGTGTGTGTGTGTGTGTGTGTGTGTGTGTGTGTGTGTGTGTGTGTGTGTGTGTGTGTGTGTGTGTGTGTGTGCGCGCGCGCGTGTCTGTGTGTGTGCGAGTGTGCATGCGTGTGTGCGTGCACATGCACATGTTTTTCCCACTCTGCCTGTTTGTCTTTGCTTTGCCTGCCCCCATCCAGTGGCCATTCCACTGTCTTTTTCATTCCTAACGAAAACACCTCTATTCTTATCTTCCTTTGAACCTCCTCTTCTTTTAACAAGTGTGTGTGTGTGTGTGTGTGTGTGTGTGTGTGTGTGTGTGTGTGTGTGTGGACTGGACTCTGCGATAGAACCAATTCCCCTCTATTGTTGTCAGTTCTGGGGACCATTAGCAAACAAAAAATGCGTCAAATCATCCAATTGCCATCCAAGCCGTAAGAAGAAATGGCACCCTTTTCACATTGGCTTATTAATACGCCACGAGGAGGCCACAACATGACCTGCCCTGGTGGAGACCTGTGCCCCGAGGGGCACTTTTTCTAGTTAGTTACTGCGAGAGTGCCTCATCCTTCTCTCTCTGACTTTGTCTGTGACCCGTGGTAGGTCCCCATAGAGGTCCACTGTTCTGATGCGGTCCGTCCATGTGACACCTATTGCCATTCTCTTGTGTAGACTCCATCCAGGGCTTTTTCCTGTTGTACTGTGAAGGTCCATGTCTCGGCTATGCAGACTATGCATCCACTGCACATAAAATGAGCTACATTTTCTAACCATCTGCATGCCCACTGTACCAAGACATCAGAGACACATACTTCCCACGGATTACAATCACCCACAGAGATTTTGAAAACATGAGTAATGACAAAAAACTCCCTGCTGCACGAGGTACAACAATGCGCAAACACAGCACAACAAGATTTGTGAGCTGCTGTTATATAGGAAAAGGATATCAAATGGAACACAACCACCCGTGTGTGTGTGTGTGTGTGTGTGTGTGTGTGTGTGTGTGTGTGTGTGTGTGTGTGTGTGTGTGTGTGTGTGTGTGTGTGTGTGTGTGTGTGTGCGCCCACACGTGCATTTTGTGCGTGTAGCATGCGTGTGTGTGCCTGTTTGTGTGTGTTGTGGAAAGGCTTAAATGAATTAAGATGACTGGGACTGGTGCTCTGCCCAATCGCCCCAGATTGGGCTTTAGGAGTGAAAATCCTCAAGGGGACGCACTAATCCCTGACGTTTTGGAGCAATTTATTTATTCCATAAGCAAAGCTTTCTCCCTCCCTCCCTCCCTCCTTCCTTCCCTCTCTCACATGCACACTCCCTCTCCTTGCTTCTATTTATAGCTCTCTCTTAAGCTTCGTGCGTGCCACTGTTTACATTTAGAATCCCCCCGTTTCCCTTAGCGAGCCACTGGCCCAAAGAATTAACAGCAGGTAATCTTCATTGACTGGCGTGCTGGGATAAAAGCCATGCTGGAGATAGGTAGATAGAGAGCTTTAAGGAGTGCGAGGTGGCCAGAGGTAGAGGCGAGCAGGCAGGACTGGAGAGACGGCAGGGGAGATGAAGGCATGGGTAAAAAGGGAGATTTGAAGTGAAAGATCGATCCTAATGTGTATTCCAGACAGCTATAGGCGAGCTGTCTGCATTTCGTTTTCGGAAGACAGATGGATGGTGGTGATGGAGAGATGGCAGGCAGGATGCAGCAGTGGAGCATGCGGAAGGGGGTTTGATGTTGACTTAACCTCTCTCTATGTTGAAGGTACAGGGGCCGATTTGAGGTTTGAGGCACGGAAAATAGCAGATTGGCTGTTTGACTGTATGATGAAGTATATGCGGGTATGGCAAGCCCACAGAAGGGCTGGCCAGAGCTGGGACTGCAGGCGGGCCAGTGCATTTAACACGATGAAACCCTGTGCAATGGGGTTTAACATTGAGCACTGTCTAAAAAATTAGGAAGTAGTCCGTTCTTCCGGGTGCTTCAAAACGACACTGAGCAACTTCCATCTAAATGAATAGCAGGGGACGGGCCAGTCCGCCCTCTATCCTTTAAAACTCTAGGGGTATGGTAGCCTCGGTCCCAGGCTTACTTATCTGCGAAAAGAAAAGCCTGGTCAAAACGTAAGGCAGAGAAGCTATCAGCGGATGTATCCTCCGGAACATCCGTCAGATGTATTTCCCTCGGATACGATATTTTCCCGACCAATCACAACACTTGTTTCATTCGCAGAGAATGTAAACTGATTTGTAAAGCATCAACGTCATTTCCTCGGGCGATACTTCCGCTAAAATCCCGCAACTTCCGCCCAAACAAATGATAGTCTTTACAGCGTAGGTCTTGCCCAGGGTGGGGGTATGGTCACACATGCATGACTGAAGGGGAGTAGCCAAACCGTCGTGCCACCCCACGTGACGGCATGTGGGGATCCACCCTTTTCACACACAGAATGGAAGGGAACGGGACTCTGCTGTTTCAGTCATGTCGTACCATTGGGTCCGTCACAGTCCAAATGAAAACAAGTAGCCAACATTCCAACACGCTGCATCCAAAATGTCCACCCCCTTCGCTCACATAGAATATATATGATGACCATACCCTAAACCAGTGGTTCTCAAGCGTCTCAGCTCAGCCCCGCAGCCAAAAAATCTTGCAGAAGGAAGCCATGCAGCCATTTAGCTCATTATGCTAATGATAATCATCAGTGGAGGGGGGGGGGGGGGCAGATAGACACAACTGGGTTTAGAGTACCGCAGCCGGTAACACAAACCATTTTAGTACCGAAGAATTGATATAATTGCTTGGTCCCTCTGGGTGAATGGTTCAGTGTCGTCTTGTTAGATGTGTGAAGCATAACAGCGGCGATTTAAATTAGTTATGTTTGTTAATGCGATGGAGCACATGAGTCGTCTCCTGCATATTTTGCAGTTGGATGTGACGCGCTTCCGCCTATGCCTATGCCACATGGCCTGCATGTGTCAATAACTCATTAAGGTACGTGCTCCACAGCTGGTCTACGTGTGTTTATAGGCTATGCATGTGAAACAGAATACATGTATGGAGGATGTATGCATCTATGCATGTAACATGTACAGGCAGTCTTGGTGATCCCACTGTATCACGGAGTGATTCTAATGTCAAAGGGGAGATGATCTGTATCTTCAGGGCACTATATAGCAGCAGTATATTGGAGGGTCTTCGGAGCTGCTCCTCAGCCTTCTTGCATTTAGCCCCCCCAGACTCATTAGCTCACCCCCAGCCAGCTGAGAGCTGTGATCTGCAAACATTGATTAAAATCAATAATTCACACCACCCCTTTAATATTTGATGTGTGCCGCTATAATCTGTCTGGGATAACTGTCAGTGTAAAGCGTGACATACGTACACGCACGCACGCACACATGCACATGCACACACACACTGCACAGCTCAGCTGCCAGATGAAACAATCTCTGTGTGTGTGTGTGTGTGTGTGTGTGTGTGTGTGTGTGTGTGTGTGTGTGTGTGTGTGTGCGTGCGTGCATGCATGCATGTGCGCGTGTGCGTGTGCGTGCGTCTGTTACTCTCCACCAGTGCTTTTGGAGTGCCTGAGCAAAATCATGACTTATCCTTTGCATTGCACAAGACACACCGTTGTACGATGGAGCATAGAAGTGTCTTGGCATAGAGGTGCATATGCGCTGTTGAATATTAGATGTCAGCTCGACCCTGTCCGGGCCAGTACAGAGACACTGCTAGGGTTTCTCTGTCTTTCGGACCACTTCTTGCATTGAGTGGACTGGTCCACCTGCTGCTGTCAGTGCTGTACCAGCTGTAAATAATGGAACCGCTGAACCGAGCTTGGGTGAGCAGCCATGCGCTACCATAAGACAATTATGTCAAAAACAAATACATGAAATACAGTACAATATGAGCATTGCATGTGTCCTTCCTTAATTACAGCCAACTAAACTAAAACCATACCTAACTAAAACCTATACCTAAGACCAGCATGGTTTGTCTGCTGAAGGCTGAAATACTGTATGAATGAATTATTATTGTTCCCGCCAAGACCCATCTTTTAGTGACCGCCATAAGAAAAGATTTGTCAACGTTATTTTGTCAAGATGAACTGCTCGATTGGTACAGTACTATACATTCTTTAAAAAGAAAACAAATTTAGTAAAGAAACCTACATTTATTGTTGCATGATTGCCTGGGTGTCTTGAGTACTGAGTGTGTATTTCTTTGTCTGTAAATAGATGTGCTATTTCCACTTGCCAAAAATAGCACAGCTATACGAGCTCATAACACATCTCATATAATTGAAGAAATATTGCTTCTCATGTCACATGAGAACCCACCCCATGAGTCTGGTCCAATCATGACCCTTTTTGTGATCCGAAGCTCTAGTTTAGAGCCAAGGGAGTGTGTGGGTGGGTGCGATACTTCTTCCTCTTTTCCTTCCACCTGCGGCTCCCCACCTTGGAAATGTCTGACGAATTGGATCATTTATTCTAGGCCAATGGAGACCACTGTCTCAGATGTCAGATTAGCACTCGAGAAGAAAGTGAGAAGAAGAAAGGTCTGTCTGGCCACATATGACTGGATTATCAAGATTGTCCTGGTCCACGTTTTTATGAAATGATTCGTGTTGGCAAAGAAAAGAAAATAACACCATAATACCTCAGTTTCAGACAGTCAAATAACACAATCAGTGACCTGGCGTAGGGGTCACCAGGTGCAACATAACAATTGACTAATAGTCTGGGAGCCGACTTTTTTTTTTTATATATATATTTTTTTATCCCACGATTTGTAACCCATTTTTCACCCCTGTGTCAATTATCTAATGTGATCCTGGGCTCTACACACCCTGCACCAACCTAGTCCCCATATATGGGGGACATGGGGAGAGCAACGGACTTGAACTCATGCTTCCTTCATACCTGGGTGTCCAAGTTGCTCCTTTACACCTGACAGGGGGGAGTTTCCCTGGTTGGACGTAGCGCGTGGAAGGAATACGTTATTCCAACCAGTTTCCCCTCCATCAGGCGCCCCGGCTGGCCAGGGGGAGGCAGTTTAGTGACCAGGATTACTGCATGTTTTTTGTGAGGTTACCTACCTACCCTAGGGCCAGGACCACTACCAGTTGACCTGTAGTAAGTCTCATGGTCGGGGGGGTAGGACCAAGGGATTTGGGATTTGTTTATAAACATTTTGGTATTTGTTTATAAACATTTGTGATTTGTTTATAAACATTTGGGATTTGTTTATAAACATTTTGGGATTTGTTTATAAACATTTGGGATTTGTTTACAAACATTTGGGATTTGTTTATAAACATTTGGGATTTGTAAGTCTCATGGGGGGGGTAGGACCACTACCAGTTGGCCTGCAGTAAGTCTCATGGTCGGGGGGGTAGGACCAAGTCTCATGGGTTTTGGGATTTGTTTATAAACATTTTGGTATTTGTTTATAAACATTTGGGATGTGTTTATAAACATTTGTGATTTGTTTATAAACATTTTGGGATTTGTTTATAAACATTTGGGATTTGTTTATAAACATTTGGGATTAAGTCTCATGGGGGGGGTAGGACCACTACTACTGGCCACATGAGGCCCCCACCTAGCTTCTTAATTTTGATCTCAAAGTGCACCAGATTGAAGCATTTTCATGGCAAATTTACAATTTTTATCCGGCGTGGCAAAGCAGGAGGGGGGGGGGGGGGGGCTCTGTATAATATGTTGCCTAGGGCCTCAAAAGGCCTAGAACCGGCACTGCCTAGGGGACACGGTGAGAACATGCAAACTCCACACAGAAAGGCCCTTTCGCCAACCCCGCCTTCGGGTATGGGCACTGGTGACGCGGAGGAGGAAACACGCCGCCAGCACCCACAGCGTCCCGAGCGGGAATCCCAGGACCTTCTAGCTGTGAGGCGACAGCACTACCCACTGTGCCACCGTGCCCCCTAGACTTTTTTTATATGAAAATAAAGAAGAGGATCCAAGGCTCTCTGTGCTGATGTGAAAAAGTGAAAAAGCCTTTATTGTATTGTTTTTAGGGCATGGCAAAGATCATTACAAAAAAGGGAGGACCAACGCGTTTCGGCAATTAGCCTTTGTCAGGGTCCCAAGACTTGTTTATTTATTAGGGAACATTGATTTACAGTATACACACAAACACATGTGCTTGTCATCCTTACATTGTAGTAGTTTTTTTGTTTTTTCTAAGTAAATGGTCATGCCATAAGAACATTTTTCAAAAAAAATAAAACAAAAATACTGAAAATAGCTCTACAAGCTCACAATGCTTCACATTTTTGGCAAAGACATAAAGGTGTAGATTGTAAAGAGGTATACAAAGGTGTAGAGGAAAAAAGACCATGCCAAAGGAATGATATACGTACGCCATTGAGGGACCCCGGTCAACAATAGGGTAGGCCTATAGTAGATGCAGTAATCAGCACAGAGTTTGACAATGTCATCATCTATCTATACAGCTCTGGGGGAATTCACGTTGCTTTGAATTCCCTGTGCACCCAGGTCTGGACTGTAACAATAATGGATTCCTATACTGCTCATTAGGAAGGCAAGTAGGATCATAGAAATTGAGCAGTTGTCACTGGCCCACAGTGGCCCCACTCTCTAATTACCTTAATTTAAATAAGGTTCTCTGCATTCTAAATTACTTTACTAACCCCCTGCACCAAACATTTCAAATGAGACAGAGGCAGAATGCTGCAGTGGAAAACTATAGCAACCAGGTTTAATTAAGCAATATTACACAAGATTCTGTGCTTTACCGTCATTAATGGCACGCCTGCGTTACTGCAGGAACGAGCCGATTCCGCGCAGAAGTGCACCTCCAAGCATACACAATGCATGCAACACGTAAAAGAATGCGTGCCTCAGAAAACACTACATAGATTCTAGAAATAGATTTAATTGTTTTCATAACATTAGCATCAGCGCTAAGATTCATAAACAGCTAGGTACACTGCATATAGTTACTTAAAAACCCTGCCTCGCTAAAGTGTTTACTGTTCACTGACTGCAGCAGCCCTGTGGAGATTGATTGATTGATTGAAGTATTTATTAACAGTTTGCAGAATGGGTAGTTTAGTGCATGTATACATATTGTAAACAGATTTAAGACAAAATCCCAAAACCTGTTTAGGAGCCACAATGTAAACATATGCTGTATACATAGACGGTATACTTTAATTGTGATAGTGGGCTTAGCGCGTGCTTTCAGGGAAGGATGGGATTGTGCTATTGTTGACATTTGGGTGTGGATTTGTTCAGTGAGTAGAACATTGTTTACCTCGGGTGGTATTCAGTGAGTAGAACATTGTTTACCTCGGGTGGTATTCAGTGAGTAGAACATTGTTTACCTCCGTGATATTCAGTGAGTAGAACATTGTTTACCTCAGTGATATTCAGTGAGTAGAACATTGTTTACCTCGGGTGATATTCAGTGAGTAGAACATTGTTTACATCTGTGGTATTCAGTGAGTAGAACATTGTTTACCTCAGTGGTATTCAGTGAGTAGAACATTGTTTACCTCAGTGATATTCAGTGAGTAGAACATTGTTTACCTCGGGTGATGTTCAGTGAGTAGAACATTGTTTACCTTGGGTGGTATTCAGTGAGTAGAACATTGTTTACCTCAGTGGTATTCAGTGAGTAGAACATTGTTTACCTCAGTGGTATTCAGTGAGTAGAACATTGTTTACCTCAGTGGTATTCAGTGAGTTGAACATTGTTTACCTCGGGTGATGTTCAGTGAGTAGAACATTGTTTACCTCAGTGATATTCAGTGAGTAGAACATTGTTTACCTTGGGTGATGTTCAGTGAGTAGAACATTGTTTACCTCGGGTGGTATTCAGTGAGTAGAACATTGTTTACCTCAGTGATATTCAGTGAGTAGAACATTGTTTACCTCGGGTGATGTTCAGTGAGTAGAACATTGTTTACCTCAGTGGTATTCAGTGAGTAGAACATTGTTTACCTCAGTGGTATTCAGTGAGTAGAACATTGTTTACCTCGGGTGATATTCAGTGAGTAGAACATTGTTTACCTCAGTGATATTCAGTGAGTAGAACATTGTTTACCTCAGGTGATGTTCAGTGAGTAGAACATTGTTTACCTCGGGTGGTATTCAGTGAGTAGAACATTGTTTACCTCAGTGGTATTCAGTGAGTAGAACATTGTTTACCTCGGGTGATATTCAGTGAGTAGAACATTGTTTACCTCAGTGGTATTCAGTGAGTAGAACATTGTTTACCTCGGGTGATGTTCAGTGAGTAGAACATTGTTTACCTCAGTGATATTCAATGAGTAGAACATTGTTTACCTCAGTGGTATTCAGTGAGTAGAACATTGTTTACCTCAGTGATATTCAGTGAGTAGAACATTGTTTACCTCAGTGGTATTCAGTGAGTAGAACATTGTTTACTCAGTGGTATTCAGTGAATAGAACATTGTTTACCTTGGGTGATGTTCAGTGAGTAGAACATTGTTTACCTCAGTGATATTCAGTGAGTAGAACATTGTTTACCTCGGGTGGAATTCAGTGAGTAGAACATTGTTTACCTCAGTGATATTCAGTGAGTAGAACATTGTTTACCTGGGGTGATGTTCAGTGAGTAGAACATTGTTTACCTCAGTGGTATTCAGTGAGTAGAACATTGTTTACCTCAGTGGTATTCAGTGAGTAGAACATTGTTTACCTCAGGTGGTATTCAGTGAGTAGAAACATTGTTTACCTCCGTGGTATTCAGTGAGTAGAACTTTGTTTACCTCAGTGATATTCAGTGAGTAGAACATTGTTTACCTCAGTGGTATTCAGTGAGTAGAACATTATTTACCTCAGTGGTATTCAGTGAGTAGAACATTGTTTACCTCGGGTGGTATTCAGTGAGTAGAACATTGTTTACCTCGGGTGATATTCAGTGAGTAGAACATTGTTTACATCTGTGGTATTCAGTGAGTAGAACATTGTTTACCTCAGTGGTATTCAGTGAGTAGAACATTGTTTACCTCAGTGATATTCAGTGAGTAGAACATTGTTTACCTCGGGTGATGTTCAGTGAGTAGAACATTGTTTACCTCGGGTGATATTCAGTGAGTAGAACATTGTTTACCTCAGTGGTATTCAGTGAGTAGAACATTGTTTACCTCGGGTGATGTTCAGTGAGTAGAACATTGTTTACCTCAGTGATATTCAGTGAGTAGAACATTGTTTACCTTGGGTGATGTTCAGTGAGTAGAACATTGTTTACCTCAGTGGTATTCAGTGAGTAGAACATTGTTTACCTCAGTGATATTCAGTGAGTAGAACATTGTTTACCTCGGGTGATGTTCAGTGAGTAGAACATTGTTTACCTCAGTGGTATTCAGTGAGTAGAACATTGTTTACCTCGGGTGGTATTCAGTGAGTAGAACATTGTTTACCTCAGTGATATCCAGTGAGTAGAACATTGTTTACCTCAGTGGTATTCAGTGAGTAGAACATTGTTTACCTCAGTGGTATTCAGCGAGTAGAACATTGTTTACCTCGGGTGATATTCAGTGAGTAGAACATTGTTTACCTCAGTGGTATTCAGTGAGTAGAACATTGTTTACCTCGGGTGGTATTCAGTGAGTAGAACATTGTTTACCTCGGGTGATATTCAGTGAGTAGAACATTGTTTACCTCTGTGGTATTCAGTGAGTAGAACATTGTTTACCTCAGTGATATTCAGTGAGTAGAACATTGTTTACCTCAGTGATATTCAGTGAGTAGAACATTGTTTACCTCGGGTGATATTCAGTGAGTAGAACATTGTTTACCTCAGTGGTATTCAGTGAGTAGAACATTGTTTACCTCGGGTGATGTTCAGTGAGTAGAACATTGTTTACCTCGGGTGGTATTCAGTGAGTAGAACATTGTTTACCTCAGTGGTATTCAGTGAGTAGAACATTGTTTACCTCGGGTGATATTCAGTGAGTAGAACATTGTTTACCTCGGTGGTATTCAGTGAGTAGAACATTGTTTACCTCGGGTGGTATTCAGTGAGTAGAACATTGTTTACCTCAGTGGTATTCAATGAGTAGAACATTGTTTACCTCAGTGGTATTCAGTGAGTAGAACATTGTTTACCTCAGTGATATTCAGTGAGTAGAACATTGTTTACCTCAGTGGTATTCAGTGAGTAGAACATTGTTTACCTCAGTGGTATTCAGTGAGTAGAACATTGTTTACCTCAGGTGGTATTCAGTGAGTAGAACATTGTTTACCTCCGTGGTATTCAGTGAGTAGAACATTGTTTACCTCAGTGATATTCAGTGAGTAGAACATTGTTTACCTCAGTGGTATTCAGTGAGTAGAACATGTTTTACCTCAGTGGTATTCAGTGAGTAGAACATTGTTTACCTCGGGTGGTATTCAGTGAGTAGAACATTGTTTACCTCAGTGATATCCAGTGAGTAGAACATTGTTTACCTCAGTGGTATTCAGTGAGTAGAACATTGTTTACCTCAGTGGTATTCAGCGAGTAGAACATTGTTTACCTCGGGTGATATTCAGTGAGTAGAACATTGTTTACCTCAGTGGTATTCAGTGAGTAGAACATTGTTTACCTCGGGTGGTATTCAGTGAGTAGAACATTGTTTACCTCGGGTGATATTCAGTGAGTAGAACATTGTTTACCTCTGTGGTATTCAGTGAGTAGAACATTGTTTACCTCAGTGATATTCAGTGAGTAGAACATTGTTTACCTCAGTGATATTCAGTGAGTAGAACATTGTTTACCTCGGGTGATATTCAGTGAGTAGAACATTGTTTACCTCAGTGGTATTCAGTGAGTAGAACATTGTTTACCTCGGGTGATGTTCAGTGAGTAGAACATTGTTTACCTCGGGTGGTATTCAGTGAGTAGAACATTGTTTACTTCAGTGGTATTCAGTGAGTAGAACATTGTTTACCTCGGGTGATATTCAGTGAGTAGAACATTGTTTACCTCGGTGGTATTCAGTGAGTAGAACATTGTTTACCTCGGGTGGTATTCAGTGAGTAGAACATTGTTTACCTCAGTGGTATTCAATGAGTAGAACATTGTTTACCTCAGTGGTATTCAGTGAGTAGAACATTGTTTACCTCAGTGATATTCAGTGAGTAGAACATTGTTTACCTCAGTGGTATTCAGTGAGTAGAACATTGTTTACTCAGTGGTATTCAGTGAGTAGAACATTGTTTACCTTGGGTGATGTTCAGTGAGTAGAACATTGTTTACCTCAGTGATATTCAGTGAGTAGAACATTGTTTACCTCGGGTGGTATTCAGTGAGTAGAACATTGTTTACCTCAGTGATATTCAGTGAGTAGAACATTGTTTACATCGGGTGATGTTCAGTGAGTAGAACATTGTTTACCTCAGTGGTATTCAGTGAGTAGAACATTGTTTACCTCAGTGGTATTCAGTGAGTAGAACATTGTTTACCTCAGGTGGTATTCAGTGAGTAGAACATTGTTTACCTCCGTGGTATTCAGTGAGTAGAACATTGTTTACCTCAGTGATATTCAGTGAGTAGAACATTGTTTACCTCAGTGGTATTCAGTGAGTAGAACATGTTTTACCTCAGTGGTATTCAGTGAGTAGAACATTGTTTACCTCGGGTGGTATTCAGTGAGTAGAACATTGTTTACCTCGGGTGATATTCAGTGAGTAGAACATTGTTTACATCTGTGGTATTCAGTGAGTAGAACATTGTTTACCTCAGTGGTATTCAGTGAGTAGAACATTGTTTACCTCAGTGATATTCAGTGAGTAGAACATTGTTTACCTCGGGTGATGTTCAGTGAGTAGAACATTGTTTACCTCGGGTGATATTCAGTGAGTAGAACATTGTTTACCTCAGTGGTATTCAGTGAGTAGAACATTGTTTACCTCGGGTGATGTTCAGTGAGTAGAACATTGTTTACCTCAGTGATATTCAGTGAGTAGAACATTGTTTACCTTGGGTGATGTTCAGTGAGTAGAACATTGTTTACCTCAGTGGTATTCAGTGAGTAGAACATTGTTTACCTCAGTGATATTCAGTGAGTAGAACATTGTTTACCTCGGGTGATGTTCAGTGAGTAGAACATTGTTTACCTCAGTGGTATTCAGTGAGTAGAACATTGTTTACCTCGGGTGGTATTCAGTGAGTAGAACATTGTTTACCTCAGTGATATCCAGTGAGTAGAACATTGTTTACCTCAGTGGTATTCAGTGAGTAGAACATTGTTTACCTCAGTGGTATTCAGTGAGTAGAACATTGTTTACCTCAGGTGATATTCAGTAAGTAGAACATTGTTTACCTCAGTGGTATTCAGTGAGTAGAACATTGTTTACCTCGGGTGGTATTCAGTGAGTAGAACATTGTTTACCTCGGGTGATATTCAGTGAGTAGAACATTGTTTACCTCTGTGGTATTCAGTGAGTAGAACATTGTTTACCTCAGTGATATTCAGTGAGTAGAACATTGTTTACCTCAGTGATATTCAGTGAGTAGAACATTGTTTACCTCAGTGGTATTCAGTGAGTAGAACATTGTTTACCTCGGGTGATGTTCAGTGAGTAGAACATTGTTTACCTCAGTGATATTCAGTGAGTAGAACATTGTTTACCTCGGGTGGTATTCAGTGAGTAGAACATTGTTTACCTCAGTGATATTCAGTGAGTAGAACATTGTTTACCTCGGGTGATGTTCAGTGAGTAGAACATTGTTTACCTCAGTGGTATTCAGTGAGTAGAACATTGTTTACCTCCGTGGTATTCAGTGAGTAGAACATTGTTTACCTCAGTGATATTCAGTGAGTAGAACATTGTTTACCTCAGTGGTATTCAGTGAGTAGAACATTATTTACCTCAGTGGTATTCAGTGAGTAGAACATTGTTTACCTCGGGTGGTATTCAGTGAGTAGAACATTGTTTACCTCGGGTGATATTCAGTGAGTAGAACATTGTTTACATCTGTGGTATTCAGTGAGTAGAACATTGTTTACCTCAGTGGTATTCAGTGAGTAGAACATTGTTTACCTCAGTGATATTCAGTGAGTAGAACATTGTTTACCTCGGGTGATGTTCAGTGAGTAGAACATTGTTTACCTCGGGTGATATTCAGTGAGTAGAACATTGTTTACCTCAGTGGTATTCAGTGAGTAGAACATTGTTTACCTCGGGTGATGTTCAGTGAGTAGAACATTGTTTACCTCAGTGATATTCAGTGAGTAGAACATTGTTTACCTTGGGTGATGTTCAGTGAGTAGAACATTGTTTACCTCAGTGGTATTCAGTGAGTAGAACATTGTTTACCTCAGTGATATTCAGTGAGTAGAGCATTGTTTACCTCGGGTGATGTTCAGTGAGTAGAACATTGTTTACCTCAGTGGTATTCAGTGAGTAGAACATTGTTTACCTCGGGTGGTATTCAGTGAGTAGAACATTGTTTACCTCAGTGATATCCAGTGAGTAGAACATTGTTTACCTCAGTGGTATTCAGTGAGTAGAACATTGTTTACCTCAGTGGTATTCAGCGAGTAGAACATTGTTTACCTCGGGTGATATTCAGTGAGTAGAACATTGTTTACCTCAGTGGTATTCAGTGAGTAGAACATTGTTTACCTCGGGTGGTATTCAGTGAGTAGAACATTGTTTACCTCGGGTGATATTCAGTGAGTAGAACATTGTTTACCTCGGTGGTATTCAGTGAGTAGAACATTGTTTACCTCGGGTGGTATTCAGTGAGTAGAACATTGTTTACCTCAGTGGTATTCAATGAGTAGAACATTGTTTACCTCAGTGGTATTCAGTGAGTAGAACATTGTTTACCTCAGTGATATTCAGTGAGTAGAACATTGTTTACCTCAGTGGTATTCAGTGAGTAGAACATTGTTTACTCAGTGGTATTCAGTGAGTAGAACATTGTTTACCTTGGGTGATGTTCAGTGAGTAGAACATTGTTTACCTCAGTGATATTCAGTGAGTAGAACATTGTTTACCTCGGGTGGTATTCAGTGAGTAGAACATTGTTTACCTCAGTGATATTCAGTGAGTAGAACATTGTTTACCTCGGGTGATGTTCAGTGAGTAGAACATTGTTTACCTCAGTGGTATTCAGTGAGTAGAACATTGTTTACCTCAGTGGTATTCAGTGAGTAGAACATTGTTTACCTCAGGTGGTATTCAGTGAGTAGAACATTGTTTACCTCAGTGATATTCAGTGAGTAGAACATTGTTTACCTCAGTGGTATTCAGTGAGTAGAACATTGTTTACCTCGGGTGGTATTCAGTGAGTAGAACATTGTTTACCTCAGTGATATCCAGTGAGTAGAACATTGTTTACATCTGTGGTATTCAGTGAGTAGAACATTGTTTACCTCAGTGATATTCAGTGAGTAGAACATTGTTTACCTCGGGTGATGTTCAGTGAGTAGAACATTGTTTACCTCAGTGGTATTCAGTGAGTAGAACATTGTTTACCTCCGTGGTATTCAGTGAGTAGAACATTGTTTACCTCAGTGATATTCAGTGAGTAGAACATTGTTTACCTCAGTGGTATTCAGTGAGTAGAACATTATTTACCTCAGTGGTATTCAGTGAGTAGAACATTGTTTACCTCGGGTGGTATTCAGTGAGTAGAACATTGTTTACCTCGGGTGATATTCAGTGAGTAGAACATTGTTTACATCTGTGGTATTCAGTGAGTAGAACATTGTTTACCTCAGTGGTATTCAGTGAGTAGAACATTGTTTACCTCAGTGATATTCAGTGAGTAGAACATTGTTTACCTCGGGTGATGTTCAGTGAGTAGAACATTGTTTACCTCGGGTGATATTCAGTGAGTAGAACATTGTTTACCTCAGTGGTATTCAGTGAGTAGAACATTGTTTACCTCGGGTGATGTTCAGTGAGTAGAACATTGTTTACCTCAGTGATATTCAGTGAGTAGAACATTGTTTACCTTGGGTGATGTTCAGTGAGTAGAACATTGTTTACCTCAGTGGTATTCAGTGAGTAGAACATTGTTTACCTCAGTGATATTCAGTGAGTAGAGCATTGTTTACCTCGGGTGATGTTCAGTGAGTAGAACATTGTTTACCTCAGTGGTATTCAGTGAGTAGAACATTGTTTACCTCGGGTGGTATTCAGTGAGTAGAACATTGTTTACCTCAGTGATATCCAGTGAGTAGAACATTGTTTACCTCAGTGGTATTCAGTGAGTAGAACATTGTTTACCTCAGTGGTATTCAGCGAGTAGAACATTGTTTACCTCGGGTGATATTCAGTGAGTAGAACATTGTTTACCTCAGTGGTATTCAGTGAGTAGAACATTGTTTACCTCGGGTGGTATTCAGTGAGTAGAACATTGTTTACCTCGGGTGATATTCAGTGAGTAGAACATTGTTTACCTCGGTGGTATTCAGTGAGTAGAACATTGTTTACCTCGGGTGGTATTCAGTGAGTAGAACATTGTTTACCTCAGTGGTATTCAATGAGTAGAACATTGTTTACCTCAGTGGTATTCAGTGAGTAGAACATTGTTTACCTCAGTGATATTCAGTGAGTAGAACATTGTTTACCTCAGTGGTATTCAGTGAGTAGAACATTGTTTACTCAGTGGTATTCAGTGAGTAGAACATTGTTTACCTTGGGTGATGTTCAGTGAGTAGAACATTGTTTACCTCAGTGATATTCAGTGAGTAGAACATTGTTTACCTCGGGTGGTATTCAGTGAGTAGAACATTGTTTACCTCAGTGATATTCAGTGAGTAGAACATTGTTTACCTCGGGTGATGTTCAGTGAGTAGAACATTGTTTACCTCAGTGGTATTCAGTGAGTAGAACATTGTTTACCTCAGTGGTATTCAGTGAGTAGAACATTGTTTACCTCAGGTGGTATTCAGTGAGTAGAACATTGTTTACCTCCGTGGTATTCAGTGAGTAGAACATTGTTTACCTCAGTGATATTCAGTGAGTAGAACATTGTTTACCTCAGTGGTATTCAGTGAGTAGAACATTATTTACCTCAGTGGTATTCAGTGAGTAGAACATTGTTTACCTCGGGTGATATTCAGTGAGTAGAACATTGTTTAACTCGGGTGATATTCAGTGAGTAGAACATTGTTTACATCTGTGGTATTCAGTGAGTAGAACATTGTTTACCTCAGTGGTATTCAGTGAGTAGAACATTGTTTACCTCAGTGATATTCAGTGAGTAGAACATTGTTTACCTCGGGTGATGTTCAGTGAGTAGAACATTGTTTACCTCGGGTGATATTCAGTGAGTAGAACATTGTTTACCTCAGTGGTATTCAGTGAGTAGAACATTGTTTACCTCGGGTGATGTTCAGTGAGTAGAACATTGTTTACCTCAGTGATATTCAGTGAGTAGAACATTGTTTACCTTGGGTGATGTTCAGTGAGTAGAACATTGTTTTCCTCAGTGGTATTCAGTGAGTAGAACATTGTTTACCTCAGTGATATTCAGTGAGTAGAACATTGTTTACCTCGGGTGATGTTCAGTGAGTAGAACATTGTTTACCTCAGTGGTATTCAGTGAGTAGAACATTGTTTACCTCGGGTGGTATTCAGTGAGTAGAACATTGTTTACCTCAGTGATATCCAGTGAGTAGAACATTGTTTACCTCAGTGGTATTCAGTGAGTAGAACATTGTTTACCTCAGTGGTATTCAGTGAGTAGAACATTGTTTACCTCAGGTGATATTCAGTAAGTAGAACATTGTTTACCTCAGTGGTATTCAGTGAGTAGAACATTGTTTACCTCGGGTGGTATTCAGTGAGTAGAACATTGTTTACCTCGGGTGATATTCAGTGAGTAGAACATTGTTTACCTCTGTGGTATTCAGTGAGTAGAACATTGTTTACCTCAGTGATATTCAGTGAGTAGAACATTGTTTACCTCAGTGATATTCAGTGAGTAGAACATTGTGTACCTCGGGTGATATTCAGTGAGTAGAACATTGTTTACCTCAGTGGTATTCAGTGAGTAGAACATTGTTTACCTCTGGTGATATTCAGTGAGTAGAACATTGTTTACCTCAGTGGTATTCAGTGAGTAGAACATTGTTTACCTCGGGTGATGTTCAGTGAGTAGAACATTGTTTACCTCAGTGATATTCAGTGAGTAGAACATTGTTTACCTCGGGTGGTATTCAGTGAGTAGAACATTGTTTACCTCAGTGATATTCAGTGAGTAGAACATTGTTTACCTCGGGTGATGTTCAGTGAGTAGAACATTGTTTACCTCAGTGGTATTCAGTGAGTAGAACATTGTTTACCTCAGTGGTATTCAGTGAGTAGAACATTGTTTACCTCGGGTGGTATTCAGTGAGTAGAACATTGTTTACCTCCGTGGTATTCAGTGAGTAGAACATTGTTTACCTCAGTGGTATTCAGTGAGTAGAACATTGTTTACCTCGGGTGATATTCAGTGAGTAGAACATTGTTTACCTCGGTGGTATTCAGTGAGTAGAACATTGTTTACCTCGGGTGGTATTCAGTGAGTAGAACATTGTTTACCTCAGTGGTATTCAGTGAGTAGAACATTGTTTACCTCGTGTGGTATTCAGTGAGTAGAACATTGTTTACCTCTGTGGTATTCAGTGAGTAGAACATTGTTTACCTCAGTGGTATTCAGTGAGTAGAACATTGTTTACCTCAGTGGTATTCAGTGAGTAGAACATTGTTTACCTCGGGTGATATTCAGTGAGTAGAACATTGTTTACCTCGGGTGATATTCAGTGAGTAGAACATTGTTTACCTCGGTGGTATTCAGTGAGTAGAACATTGTTTACCTCGGGTGTTATTCATTGAGTAGAACATTGTTTACCTCAGTGGTATTCAGTGAGTAGAACATTGTTTACCTCAGTGATGTTCAGTGAGTAGAACATTGTTTACCTCAGTGGTATTCAGTGAGTAGAACATTGTTTACCTCGGGTGGTATTCAGTGAGTAGAACATTGTTTACCTCGGGTGGTATTCAGTGAGTAGAACATTGTTTACCTCAGTGATATTCAGTGAGTAGAACATTGTTTACCTCAGTGATATTCAGTGAGTAGAACATTGTTTACCTCGGGTGATGTTCAGTGAGTAGAACATTGTTTACCTCGGGTGATATTCAGTGAGTAGAACATTGTTTACCTCAGTGGTATTCAGTGAGTAGAACATTGTTTACCTCGGGTGATATTCAGTGAGTAGAACATTGTTTACCGCAGTGGTATTCAGTGAGTAGAACATTGTTTACCTCAGTGGTATTCAGTGAGTAGAACATTGTTTACCTCAGTGGTATTCAGTGAGTAACATTGTTTACCTCGGGTGATGTTCAGTGAGTAGAACATTGTTTACCTCAGTGATATTCAGTGAGTAGAACATTGTTTACCTTGGGTGATGTTCAGTGAGTAGAACATTGTTTACCTCAGTGGTATTCAGTGAGTAGAACATTGTTTACCTCAGTGATATTCAGTGAGTAGAACATTGTTTACCTCGGGTGATATTCAGTGAGTAGAACATTGTTTACCTCGGGTGATATTCAGTGAGTAGAACATTGTTTACCTCGGTGGTATTCAGTGAGTAGAACATTGTTTACCTCGGGTGGTATTCATTGAGTAGAACATTGTTTACCTCAGTGGTATTCAGTGAGTAGAACATTGTTTACCTCAGTGATGTTCAGTGAGTAGAACATTGTTTACCTCAGTGGTATTCAGTGAGTAGAACATTGTTTACCTCGGGTGGTATTCAGTGAGTAGAACATTGTTTACCTCGGGTGGTATTCAGTGAGTAGAACATTGTTTACCTCAGTGATATTCAGTGAGTAGAACATTGTTTACCTCAGTGATATTCAGTGAGTAGAACATTGTTTACCTCGGGTGATATTCAGTGAGTAGAACATTGTTTACCTCAGTGGTATTCAGTGAGTAGAACATTGTTTACCTCGGGTGATATTCAGTGAGTAGAACATTGTTTACCGCAGTGGTATTCAGTGAGTAGAACATTGTTTACCTCAGTGGTATTCAGTGAGTAGAACATTGTTTACCTCAGTGGTATTCAGTGAGTAGAACATTGTTTACCTCAGTGGTATTCAGTGAGTAGAACATTGTTTACCTCGGGTGATGTTCAGTGAGTAGAACATTGTTTACCTCAGTGATATTCAGTGAGTAGAACATTGTTTACCTTGGGTGATGTTCAGTGAGTAGAACATTGTTTACCTCAGTGGTATTCAGTGAGTAGAACATTGTTTACCTCAGTGATATTCAGTGAGTAGAACATTGTTTACCTCGGGTGATGTTCAGTGAGTAGAACATTGTTTACCTCTGTGGTATTCAGTGAGTAGAACATTGTTTACCTCAGTGGTATTCAGTGAGTAGAACATTGTTTACCTCGGGTGGTATTCAGTGAGTAGAACATTGTTTACCTCAGTGATATCCAGTGAGTAGAACATTGTTTACCTCAGTGGTATTCAGTGAGTAGAACATTGTTTACCTCGGGTGATATTCAGTGAGTAGAACATTGTTTACCTCAGTGGTATTCAGTGAGTAGAACATTGTTTACCTCAGTGATATTCAGTGAGTAGAACATTGTTTACCTCGGGTGATATTCAGTGAGTAGAACATTGTTTAGCTCAGTGATATTCAGTGAGTAGAACATTGTTTACCTCGGGTGATGTTCAGTGAGTAGAACATTGTTTACCCCGGGTGGTATTCAGTGAGTAGAACATTGTTTACCTCAGTGATATTCAGTGAGTAGAACATTGTTTACCTCGGGTGATGTTCAGTGAGTAGAACATTGTTTACCTCGGGTGGTATTCAGTGAGTAGAACATTGTTTACCTCAGTGGTATTCAGTGAGTAGAACATTGTTTACCTCGGGTGATATTCAGTGAGTAGAACATTGTTTACCTCGGTGGTATTCAGTGAGTAGAACATTGTTTACCTCGGGTGGTATTCAGTGAGTAGAACATTGTTTACCTCAGTGGTATTCAGTGAGTAGAACATTGTTTACCTCAGTGGTATTCAGTGAGTAGAACATTGTTTACCTCAGTGATATTCAGTGAGTAGAACATTGTTTACCTCAGTGGTATTCAGTGAGTAGAACATTGTTTACCTCAGTGGTATTCAGTGAGTAGAACATTGTTTACATCGGGTGATGTTCAGTGAGTAGAATATTGTTTACCTCAGTGATATTCAGTGAGTAGAACATTGTTTACCTCGGGTGGTATTCAGTGAGTAGAACATTGTTTACCTCAGTGATATTCAGTGATTAGAACATTGTTTACCTCGGGTGATGTTCAGTGAGTAGAACATTGTTTACCTCAGTGGTATTCAGTGAGTAGAACATTGTTTACCTCAGTGGTATTCAGTGAGTAGAACATTGTTTACCTCAGTGGTATTCAGTGAGTAGAACATTGTTTACCTCGTGTGGTAATCAGTGAGTAGAACATTGTTTACCTCCGTGGTATTCAGTGAGTAGAACATTGTTTACCTCAGTGATATTCAGTGAGTAGAACATTGTTTACCTCAGTGGTATTCAGTGAGTAGAACATTATTTACCTCAGTGGTATTCAGTGAGTAGAACATTGTTTACCTCAGTGGTATTCAGTGAGTAGAACATTGTTTACCTCGGGTGATGTTCAGTGAGTAGAACATTGTTTACCTCAGTGATATTTAGTGAGTAGAACATTGTTTACCTCGGGTGGTATTCAGTGAGTAGAACATTGTTTACCTCAGTGATATTCAGTGAGTAGAACATTGTTTACCTCGGGTGATGTTCAGTGAGTAGAACATTGTTTACCTCAGTGATATTCAGTGAGTAGAACATTGTTTACCTCGGGTGGTAATCAGTGAGTAGAACATTGTTTACCTCCGTGGTATTCAGTGAGTAGAACATTGTTTACCTCAGTGATATTCAGTGAGTAGAACATTGTTTACCTCAGTGGTATTCAGTGAGTAGAACATTATTTACCTCAGTGGTATTCAGTGAGTAGAACATTGTTTACCTCGGGTGGTATTCAGTGAGTAGAACATTGTTTACCTCGGGTGATATTCAGTGAGTAGAACATTGTTTACATCTGTGGTATTCAGTGAGTAGAACATTGTTTACCTCAGTGGTATTCAGTGAGTAGAACATTGTTTACCTCAGTGATATTCAGTGAGTAGAACATTGTTTACCTCGGGTGATGTTCAGTGAGTAGAACATTGTTTACCTCGGGTGGTATTCAGTGAGTAGAACATTGTTTACCTCAGTGGTATTCAGTGAGTAGAACATTGTTTACCTCGGGTGATATTCAGTGAGTAGAACATTGTTTACCTCAGTGGTATTCAGTGAGTAGAACATTGTTTACCTCAGTGATATTCAGTGAGTAGAACATTGTTTACCTCAGTGATATTCAGTGAGTAGAACATTGTTTACCTCGGGTGATATTCAGTGAGTAGAACATTGTTTACCTCAGTGATATTCAGTGAGTAGAACATTGTTTACCTCGGGTGATGTTCAGTGAGTAGAACATTGTTTACCTCGGGTGGTATTCAGTGAGTAGAACATTGTTTACCTCAGTGGTATTCAGTGAGTAGAACATTGTTTACCTCAGTGATATTCAGTGAGTAGAACATTTTTTACTTCAGTGATATTCAGTGAGTAGAACATTGTTTACCTCAGTGGTATTCAGTGAGTAGAACATTGTTTACCTCAGTGATATTCAGTGAGTAGAACATTGTTTACCTCAGTGATATTCAGTGAGTAGAACATTGTTTACCTCGGGTGATGTTCAGTGAGTAGAACATTGTTTACCTCGGGTGATGTTCAGTGAGTAGAACATTGGGTGAAGACTTGGATTTCTTGCTTGGATCTAAAAGTTTGGTAATAAATAATCCGTTTTTCAGAACACAAAATCCGAAAAAGAAACAAATAAAAAAAGGCAAAAAACCCCCCCTGTGTGTACTGTGAACTGAGCGGTGCAACTATACGTACTGTTAGCTACTGTAGTACTCGTACTGTACTGTACTGTACTGTAGTGCTCGTACTACTCGTACACGTACTGTACTGTAGTATGCGTATTGTACAGTACTGTAGTAGTCATCCCTCAGACTGTACAGTACTGTACTGTTCATACTGTAACGTACTGTACTACTCGGACTGTACAGTACTGTTCATACTGTACTGTACTGTACTGTAGTACTCATACTGTACTGTACTACTCATACTTTACTGTACTACTCGTACTGTGCTGTGGCAGACCATGAATGGGCTGCCATTGGAAGTTGCACCTAGGTAGCACCTTGTCATTAACTTATGGTAAGATGGCCGCGGTCTGCATATGGAGAATTGGTCGTGCTCAGACATAGAGACATATAGGGACATACAAACATACACACTCCGTTACTCCAGAATATCATATCCTGGTTAGTTTTGTAGAATAGATAACCATCTTTGGGTCTAATGCAAAACTCAGTCTCCTGAGTTGCAACATGCAATGTAAACTTGCAATGACGTGAGCTTGTAGATCTCCTATTTTCAGTATTTTTAAAATATTTTAAAGGTTAAAGTGGTTAGATTTGTCGGTTTTATAAATATATAACTAATGAAAAGTGTTAACAAGAGCTTATGACAAATTGTTTTAGTTTTTTTTATGGGTTTTTTTGTGGCTTTTGCCTTTATTTTTTATTTTTAGGCTGACAGGAAATGGGGAGAGAGATGGGGGGAAGACATGCAGTGAAGGCTGTTGGGATCGGGAGTCGAACCCGCGGCACACTGCCAGACTGGATTACCAGCCAAGGTGCCTGGACCACTGAGCCATGGCTCAAATCTATTGAGCCACATGCAGGTCAGGACATACAAGGTTTTTTCCCGACAGCGTCCAAAACCATTAACCATTCACTTGGGAGAAATCCTGTTCTCTGTCGCACCAGCATGACCCTAATCTCACTTTGTGGTCCACAGTGGCTCAGGGAGCACATCTTTATCCGCTCCTAAAAGCAGCGGCACGGAAGAAAATCATTATGGCTTGGGCCAACTCGTCCCACCGGGGGATAGAATCGTTGCCATTTTCCCAAAGTAGAGCCAAGTACCATTTGGCGGGTGTGGCTAGGACAACAGACCCCACCCCCATCTCTGCAACAACGCCTCTTCAAACAATGCGTTTTTTTGTATGCATGTTCAACCACTTCCAACCCTATAATGGTCCCTATTTTGGGCATGTCATTATAGGCAAAGTCTTTCACAGATTTCCAATTTGTGCATTTTTTGTGCAAGTTTCTTCAAAAAGATCGTCTTGCTATTTTCACTATTTGTGAAACAGGGCTTAAGGGAACAGCGTGATCTTTCATCAGTCTTGCGCGTGCCATGCATACATACTGTATTTCAGTTGAAGATGCTGCCCTGCCACTGCAGGATTCATCTGGAATTCTATTCGCTGAGGATCGTATACATCTTTTAATCGTGTTGATGATGTATAATTCTCTCACATGCATGCACACCAAAGAATGACAATCTGTTTTTTTTTTTGTTTTTTTTTTAAAGATTCAACTGGCGGCTAATGAAAGGATTCTGAAAATGTGTGTGTGTGTGTGTGTGTGTGTGTGTGTGTGTGTGTGTGTGTGTGTGTGTGTGTGTGTGTGTGTGTGTGTGTGTGTGTGCGTGCGTGCGTGCGTGCGTGCGTGCGTGCGTGCGTGCGTGCGTGCGTGCGTGCGTGTGCCTGCGTGCAGGGGCGCCTGTCACGGTGCGACTCAAGATGTGGAACCCAAATGTAGAACAGACAGGCAGGAGTAGAGCTGATCATAAGCAAAGTATTTATTATACTGAAAACACTGAACAGAACACCATAACATAAACTATAATCAAGCAGGGAACATAATGGACTGTGGGTTTAAGTCATAGACTGTAAAAAATATGGACAAAGCGTTCCCCGGGTCTAACATGAACGTAAAATGAAGCCTGTCAGTCCTTCCTTGTGTACATCGCCATCTTTCTAGATCCGTTTGGGCCCAGCTGGCCATTGGCTGGCCCAGACAACGAGGCGGGACTTCCCCCCTTCTTCTCCGTTGGTTTTTATTTTGACTCGAGTGGGTGGGGGATCATAAATGGGACCATCATTTTCCAAAAAGAATATTATGACATTAGAAATGAGACTTTAAACTAGTGACTGGAAGCAGAAAGTATTCATGACCATGTTTATTAAGGTAATACAGTCTAGGTGAAGTTGGGCCCAAATACATGGACTTCTATGGGGCTATGGGTTTTTTTGGGCCCAATGACAGCACCACAACAGGCCATTATATGAACTTTCATGAAATCCCGATTTCCTTGTGGCTTCACAAAATATCTGTCTGACTGCCCCCCTGGTTTAAGTAGACACAGGGATCACAATACACAGGTGAACAAAACAAACAATCAACACTGGGATTGGCTGGGAGACTAACAGGACACAGGTGGAGAAAACTAGTAATCACAGGGAGGTGAGACAAGACAGGCAAACACAACTAGGCAGAACAGGAAATACTAGGGCAACACTACAAAATAAAAGTGTGCAACAGACCGATATCGTGACAGCGCCTGGAATCTGGAGGCCCGTTTCATGACCAAATGAGGCCCCCATATGACATAATTATTCTGTTGATACAGGCGTATTGACACATAGTTTTGACTGTTCAATATCGCTCGCAGCCATTGCTTTCGACAATTACGCAGCAAAAACATCTCTCCTCATCCTGTCGTCCCTTGACAATAAAGTGTCTACAATTTACCTCCCAATGCTGCACATTTTACCCAGGTTATTAACAGGAAATAGGTGTAACTTTAACATCATGGGAGAAAGCAAGACAGCGAGTGAGAGAGAGGGCCAAGGGTGGTGGGGAAACTGGTGAAACAAAGCAAAGGCCTCCTATGCCTGCGTGCATCAGGTAGGCAGGCAGGCATGCACGTATGCACGTACACGTCTACAGAACCCTAATTCTATAATTCTAACCACATGCACTCCAGCATCCCTATTCTGGGTATGTCTAATCATAATCAGCAGAAATATGTGAACATGCTGATCTACAAGGACATAAAGATAATTAGCGTAGAGGGGAAAAAATAAGGAGCTATGGAACCCTATAGGGGACCTCGGTTAACTAAGAATATATGCTCTCTTTTGCAAGGTCGCCCTGGGTGCAACGTGATGATCACAACATACAAACAATTTTAATAAGGTGTAATATAGTGATGTCCAGTTTCAGAGAGTCCTGGAGTTTATTCCATTTGTCTGGGGCATAAAAGATGAAAGCAGTCGACTGTGGAGTGTCAAGTGTGATGTATATCTGTGACCGTGTTAGATATCCTGTGATTTTTGGATTAAAAAGCGAAGATAAATACAACGGAAGCTTGCCACACAGGGCCTTAAATAAAACACAATGTTTGTGGCGAGAGAAGGCCAGCCCAGTTTTTCAAATAAAATAAAGTTGATGAGCCATCACCGCTAATGAAGAGCAAAGCTGTGGTAGACTGTTTAAACCAGTGGTTCTCAAATAGGATCCAGGGATCCCCTATATTCTTGAGAGTTCCAGCTAAAATATTGATAGTTAGGATCCAAATTGACCCATATGCTTCTGTAACTCATTGTAAAACTACAAATGGAACCAAATGGCTCATGCATTTGGATTGATTTGAACACTTTCATAATTACATTAACACTGATAATTTTATAGTGTAGATTGAGGTCCCTGTAGGACTTAAATGCAGAATGAAAAGGCACATGCAGAGAATTATATGTTCGAGAGGTTTTAATCTCAAAACCCACACTGGGAAAATAACAAGGAACTTCAAAGAAGAAGTCTCAAACTAGAGCTGACCACATAATGGGTGCGTTCGGAAATACCGCACCAGAGCGCACTCGCCTATTAGTTTGCATTGCACAATGCGCTCATGTGGGCTATTTCCGAACGCGCCCAATATATACAAAGAAGTGAGAAGGAACTGAACTGAAACAGACAATCAGCACTGGGATAGGCTAACAGGCAAACAGAACACAGGTGACTAGGGTTAAAACAATGCAGGGAGGTGAGACAAGGCAGGTGAAAGCAAACAAGGCAGACAGGACAGCACAGAACATTACTACAAAATAATATGTAGGCCTATATATATACTTACTGGGAAAACAACAAACAACAAACAAAAAGAATACAAGACTGTCACTGAAACAGAACAAGAATGCAAGTAAAAGTCCAAAAACTAATAAACACATAAATAGTACTGTAAATGGTGCATTTACATCACTTTTATCCAAAGCGCTTTACTTAGCTATTGGGCATTGTATTCATCCATTCATACACTGATGGTGGAGGAAACCATGCAAGGCACCAACCTGTACATCGGGAGCAATTAGGGGTTCAAGGACACTTCGACACTAACTCACATACAACGTCCAAGGGCAGAGGAGTGCACCATGACAGTCCCAGATATAAAGAAATGGTCTCAACTGGGGGTCACAGGGGTGCATAGCCTAATGAATATCATGGGGTCCTTGAAATTAAGTTATTATATACAGTTTGTTGATTGCTTTTGATGCAGTAATGTTGTTTTATCTCTCTCACTTTTATTGTATTAAGTATTAAAAAAGAAGAAGAATCATGTGGGGACCCAACCCACAGGTTGAGAGCCTGTGGGTTAAACGATAATTAGTTGCATTGAAAACGTTTCCTTGCTGCCACCGATGTGAGATGAGAGAGGAGCTGACACACAGAATTAAAAATCTCTCTCTCTCTCTCTCTCTCTCTCTCTCTCTCTCTCTCTCTCTCTCCCTCTCTCTCTTTCTCTCTCTCTCAGCAACACTCCCACACACACTGCAGCCCCAGAGACCGCACACATACATAATCACTTTCAACCTGCTGTCGAACGTGCTCTTTTTCTCCCCCTCTCTCGTGCTCAACTTTATTTAATATGCTCCGTTGTGCGGCAATGCTGCGTGCCGGAAATATCCGATCTACAAGCTCACAATTCGTCCCATTGTGAGGAAATAGCTGATGTATAAATCAGCTATTTCTCGCGACCAACACAGTCGCACGCCACGGTATTAATCAGGCTTCACACATTTTGCTATTTTTTTCTCCTTCGCCTCTCACACATACTGTATGTGTATATATTGGGAGCATTCAGTCATGTTGGCTGCTTTAAAACTGAAAAAAAGACATCAAAGCACCAACACAGGCTGTTGAGTATACCATTTCAGGATCAAGGAGAAGCTTTAGGGTTCATCATGCTATACACACAGTTTAACCCCGGTTCATCATGCTATACACACAATCGATACGTTGCATATCGAAGGAACGTCCTCAACTGGTGAACAACTATATGAGGAAAAGACACGTGCAAGCCTCTGTTCAGACATTGGCCCGGTTTCCCAAAGGACACATGGTGTAAGAGGTATGGTGTTGCACATGCTCAGATGCCCTCTAGGCCGCACACAGAAGCCTGTGAACATGCCACGCAATGGTAGGCCTCAAAATATATATACATAAATAGAATAATGTATATATATATATATATATATATATATATAATTATTTTTTAAGAGTAAAGACAAAGAGAGCCTACTGTCAGCTGTCCAGCAGTCCAAATATTATTAAATTAAATGTCAAAATGGTAGACCTGAGGACTGAGGCCTACCATTGCGTGGCACATCTATGCACGGAATGTCTATGTTCACATGTTTCTGTGTGTGGCCTAGAGGGCATCTGAGCATGTGCAGCACTATAAAAGTCTTACACCCAGCCATTAACATTTATCAATGGAAGTGGATTTCCATGTCGGCTATTCCCATGTGTTTCACAGGGCCGACGCATGGAGCTAATTGTATTTGTATGAGCGGCGAGCAGGATTCGCTCATGAATGCAAACAACAGTGCGGCAGCTGTCTCAGCACCAGTGGAGGGCTCCCCTATTCATGCATGTGCAGAAAGGAACCTGTCCCCATTCTCTGTCTCCCTCTGTGTGCGTGTCTGCCAACTGGCACTAATTTCACACGCAGTCAAATCCTGAGTGTTCATTTAACTCTGGGCGAGGAGTCCGAGGACAAATGCATGTTTGCAAGGCCTATATGGATCCTTAATGGTTCAGATTTGGTCATATTTGTATACACGCTCTGATACGACAGGAAATCAGCCGGCTTTGATGACGTAAAACGTGTGGCGGCAGGTTTTGGCGATGCAGAGGGGAGGAGACGGAAACGCGTTGCGGGGTTTTTCTGCGTGATCAGGTCACCGCTGGGGCTTTGATCTGGCGCTGTGCTGTCCTTCATGTCAGAGCCTCAATTTGGAGAAATGTCAGTGAGCACAGCGAGCTGCCTATAGGGCAGGGCATTGTGTCACTACAAACCAAACAAACTGGCCCTCCTCTCGCTGTCTCAAAACACCTGAAAGAGTGCTTTGAGGGAGAAAGACAGGTAGGAATAGAGAAAAAGAGAGGGAGAGGAGAGAGAGAGAGAGAGAGAGAGAGAGAGAGAGAGAGAGAGAGAGAGAGAGAGAGAGAGCGAGAGAGAGACTGACATAGAAAGAGAGAGGAAGGATGAAGAGCGAGAGAAATGAAGAGACGAAGGAGTGCGGGGGGGTTTGGGGGGGGGTACCACATTGGGGATCACCTCAGTCACAATAGCCTCCCTGCCTCTGTTGCCATGGCAACGGAGGCTGTCAGGCATCCTGGAGAGAGGGTGGGTCAAAAAGAAAAAACCTGCGGCTGTCACTTACTTCAGGGATGGAGGAATCAGGGGTGGTCTCCATGCCACCTTGGTGCCTCATCACATCATCATCTAGCAGGGCGCTAACCAGGAAAATTAGTCTTCACCCTGCCACCTGCTGTCTGGTCTGGGACCCCTGGGATACAAATGGAACCTTACAGCCTTAAGTTTATAAATTGACTCATTGTTCTTTTTATTTATTTATTTCATATGTGGGACCCCACTCTACACTGTAAAATGACACTGAAAATGGAACCAAATGACCCCACACTCTCAGAGTTAGACCCGTAAGGCTCCATTTGGACACCCTGGTGGTGGTACTCAGACCCGATGTTGAGAACCATGTACTGTCTGTCTGAATGTGGTCTGAGACAAAGACCCGGGCCTACACCAACCGTGGACTGTTTGGGCTGCTACTGTACCATCTGCCAAGCACTAGCACAGCCTCAAGGCCTCAAGGCCTGGACCGCCAGGCTCCAGGACAGGCTTATGAACAACTGAACCACCCGTGCACAAACAGCTGCAGCTGTACATGTATACAATCACACACAAACAGACAAACAACTACACGTACACACAATACACATACATACACTTTTAAAGTAGGGCCTGCCCTGCACACACACACAAACACTACACACTATTTAAACACATCCCAAACACACAGGCACCCGAACTTATCCATTGCGTGTTTGTGTGTGTGTGTGTGTGTGTGTGTGTGTGTGTGTGTGTGTGTGTGTGTGTGTGTGTGTGTGTGTGTGCATGCGTGTACTGTACATATAGACACATACAGTAGGCTAATTGTTAGAGATGCTGTAGATAAATTGTTTATATAAATGGTCTTCTATCTCATTGGTCTACTCTATAGACTAGCGCACACTGTGAATAATAATAGTGTGCATTGACTGAATTGCAATGGATTGTCATGTAGTGTCTTTGCTGTTGCCCCAAAGTGCTTTGCATTGACTTGTTCATTGACCAGCTACCCCTGACCTCCTTAGACATGCAAGATATTTCTGCAAACAAAGGCACTGGCCCGGTTTCCCAAAGGACACCTCACACCATACAATTTACAATTTAGGCATTTAGCAGACGCTCTTAATCCAGAGCGATTTACATTAAGCAGTAACAAAAAGCATGGCATACATCACACCATGGTGTAAGAGGTATGGTGTTGCACATGCTCAGTTGCCCTCTAGGCCGCACATGAAGCCTGTGAACATAGACATTCCGTGTATGGTCTACCATTCTGAAATTTAATTTAATAATATTTGGACTGCTGGAATTGGCTGCCATGCAGCACACAGGCTTCATGTGCGGCCTAGAGGGCAACTGAGCATGTGCAATGCCATACCTCTTACACCATGACACTTCAACACTAAAGGCTCATACATACTAGTACTAGTGCAGGGTGAAGTGATATGTTATCA
>NC_137869.1:33137252-33147252 GCF_963924005.1 Protomyctophum bolini | reverse complement strand
CAAAATACTGTCATGGGCCGGCTGAAATTCGTCAGCAGCACCCGTCGACCTGCTAATGAAAAGCTATTGAAGTTTAAATTTGAAGCTACACGATTTCGGCTTGACAGCAACAAAATTTCTCCCAAAATAAATTCCAATCATCTGCTCTCTGTTTGAGGTGCTGTAGATTTGTTGTTGATGACTCTGCACCTCTCGTACAAGGACTTCACTAATTACATTTCTGAGCCTTTTCTGCCACGACACTGTGTAACAGTAACTGTGTTTGTTATTCGCAATAAGGTTCTTGCGAATAACATCCTGAATGGAAACACCTCGAAATGCAAAAACACTTTTGTGCTTGCAGGGGGTGGATTTTGGCCTGTATTGAAAAAAGCAAATGCGCAAATGGGGTATGGAAACGTTTTAAGCATTGAACTCGCATTATATCGCTTTTGAACAGTTGGAAAATAAATTAAAAAAACGATGGGGAAGCAGTGGAGTGAACGGTGGGGGGTAGGAGGGAGTGATGTTGTCGATAAATATAAGGTCCCAATACTATAACTGTCCGATAAATAATCGTGTAGTGTAGTGTCTTCAAAGATCCCATCTGAAGTCTGAATCCTCCCGAGTTGATCGGGGCGCTCCGATCATTTTACGCACGCACGCACACACACACACACACACACACACGCACACACGCACGCACGCACGCACGCACGCACGCACACACACACACACACACACACACACACACACACACACACACACACACACACACACACACACACACACACACAAACTTTTATATAACCTGCCTGCCTGTCTGGCGCATCAATCAATGGTGTGAATTGCGTGATCGTGGACGTGGATTACTTTACTTATTCATCAAGGTGAAAAGGTCTGTCGAGGCATTGCCTATATAGGCTATACTTTATTATCTATATAGTTTCACGGGTAGGCCTATGGGCTTGAAGTTGAATGTCCCTTAAATAGAAAGTCAGGAAATGAAATTACTTTAATATTTAGGGTTCGATGAACTTCAATATAGTCTTACCAGCGCTATATAGTGCTAGTTTAATATAATTAAATTATGAGGAACCGGACAAAAACTTGTCCCCGGACAGCCTTTGCACAGCATAAAGGACTTGTAGCCCAATCGCCAACCAGGCAGTCCTTGTATTATATTTTTGTGTAGCCTAAAAGAATATCAAAAAGTTAAATAAATGTCAAATTGCATGCGACTCACTGTACTGGCAAAATAGTGCCACCTAGGCCTACTGCTTATTTCATGAACTTATTTTGTATCTCATGATTCGCATTATTATCAGTGGACGGAAACAACCGACAATGCGCTTTTCTTTTTTCGAATGAATGAACTAGATACGCTTCCTATTTTTGCAAAGGCTTAATGGAACTGCACCAGAATGTTATGTATGCGGCCGCTGTGTTAATGGAACTGCACCAGAATGTTATGTATGCGTCTGCTGTGTTAATGGAACTGCACCAGAATGTTATGTATGCGGCTGCTGTGTTGATGGAACTGCACCAGAATGTTATGTATGTGGCTGCTGTGTTAATGGAATTGCACCAGAATGTTATGTATGCGGCCGCTGTGTTAATGGAACTGCACCAGAATGTTATGTATGCGGCCGCTGTGTTAATGGAACTGCACCAGAATGTTATGTATGTGGTTGCTGTGTTAATGGAACTGCACCAGAATGTTATGTATGCGGCCGCTGTGTTAATGGAACTGCACCAGAATGTTATGTATGCGGCTGCTGTGTTAATGGAACTGCACCAGAATGTTATGTATGCGGCCGCTGTGTTAATGGAACTGCACCAGAATGTTATGTATGCGGCCGCTGTGTTAATGGAACTGCACCAGAATGATATGTATGTGGTTGCTGTGTTAATGGAACTGCACCAGAATGTTATGTATGCGGCTGCTGTGTTAATGGAACTGCACCAGAATGTTATGTATGCGGCCGCTGTGTTAATGGAACTGCACCAGAATGTTATGTATGCGGCTGCTGTGTTAAGTGGTCACATGGGTGGTTTTAAAAAGGAATCACGTGGGCCCTGATACAGAAAAGGTCGGGACTGCAATTCTCCAGAATTGCAGTCCCGATGGTGGTGGTTCCTAAAAACCACACTATCTCAGATTCTGGATATAACGTAATACCTGCAATTTAATCGAAACTCATTGGATACGGAATACGCTACAATGTTAAGAACTATATTTCAGTATAAAGGAGCTATAAATCTGTTCAGTCATGAGTACTGAGTTCAGCCAAATGATCATTTATCCCAAACTCTGAAATGCTCTGAAATTAGACTTGGGCAAGATTAACAATGCAGCACATTCATTTTAAATTATTAAATTGTAAATTATAGTTACATTGCCATTTTGCAGAGACGCGGCGTGCATGCAGCATGTGTGCTCGCGTACACTATACACACACAGGCTGTGTAAGGTCGTGTGACAGGAGGAATACACAGGAGCTTTGTGTCCGTGCACCAGGGCCCCTCTGGAGTGTAAATGATGATATTCATAACCATTCGACATCCTGCTGCAGGGGTTTCAAACAGACAGCTTAGAGTAGACCCAGGCTATAGAGCCTGGAAGCTTATACAGTACCACACAGGATATTACATCTATATTGGCGTTTAATGCCAGAGAATGCAAGGTATCATATAGGCCTTGCTAATGCTTTAGCGTTGCATTTCTCTTGTAGAAAAGGTCAGTACCCGAGTCAATGGGTTATTTTTTTGTCATTCATATTGAAGACCAGGGTCGTATCGTTTTTTTGTAATTCACCTGTGGTATTGAAGACCATGAGTGTAGGAGCCATGAATTGGTTTATTATGGTGTTTATGTTTGGTTATGCACTCTATATAGCTGCAGGACAAGGTCTATGAATGTGCTTTATTGGTTTATTATGGTGTTTATGTTTGGTTATGTACTGTATATAGCTGGTCAAGGTCAATGGTGCTGGTTATGTGGATGATTGAGTGACGGGCATATAGGGGCAGACCTGGTTACCTCAAAAGCATCACCTGTTCACCTGCTGAGAACACAGAGAGAGGGGGGGGGGGGGGGGCTACTTTTTGTTGACCACTTTATACCACTTCTGTTGCTTTACATTTGAGCACCCTTTAATGATTTATTTATGTTGCTGTAACCGTAGAACACTAAACACGGGTGATTTATTTATGTTGCTGTAACCGTAGAACACTAAACACACCCTTTAATAATGTATTTATGTTGCTGTAAATGTAGAACACTAAACATGGGTGATTTATTTATGTTGCTGTAACCGTAGAACATAAACACGGGTGATTTTCTCCCTGACCATTGTTTTTGTAATTTGTGTAGACTATAGTAATTGTCACACTTTATTTTCCGTTGTTTGTTTCTAGAACAACCCCACAGTTTGCCGGACTACTTGTCCCACAGTTTGCCGGACTACTTGTCCCACAGTTTTGCCGGCACGCACTTGAGCCATTATGTCTAATTGACCGGTTTCATCGGGAATCGTGTGCTTGTAAAATAAATGTTGTATAGTTTAATTGATATTAATTTATTTGTGCATTACATTTCCCTATTCACATGAATGAGAAAATGCGAGAACTCACATTCAATATATATTTTTCTCTGACACCGTAAGGGCTATAGTTAAAAAACTTGGAGGCGAGGTTCATAATAATTACTAAAATTAATTAACATATAATTTCATCGGTCGGCCTCATGGTGGCACTATGACAGCCCACTTTACGTTTTGGCCTATAACTCTTGAACCGTAGGTCACAATCAAAATGTATTTTTACTTCTTTTTTTACTTTGGCTCATGATGCATCTCCCCATATAGGCCACGCCCATTTGCGTCAGGATAGATTTTCCGCCATTTTGAATTTTCTTCAAAACTCATTTTTCAATCGTCCACCTACGGATTTTGTCCAAATCTCACAAAAATTGGTACACATGATCTCTGGATCTATCCGAACAGAATTTTGATAGTCCGTATCGTTCGGCCGCAATCATCGTCCGAAGTAGTGGGAGGGTCGCGGGTAGTTTAGTCAACACAGAGCCAAAAGCAATTCCATTTCCATCTATAGGGGGCACCGCAAATGCAAACAGAAGAGTAGCTCAAGTTGCCATGTGTTGCTGTACTTCAATATATTTTGATGAGAAATATTTTTATGGAATATTTTACAGTGGGTAAAATATATTTTTACCCACTGTATGTGGTTGATGGTGTAACAAAAGTTTTCTAGGGTTAATAAAACCCCTTAAACGTATTGTTTAGGATTCCAGCAAATATTCCTTTTGTTTGAGGAGCGCATCAGACAATATGGCCAATATCATCGACCTCTCAGCGACTTATTTAGTTTAGTCTCCTCCTGCAGGGGCATATCGTTATTTTATTCTATACAACTGTGAGTTAATTGCTGTTAATGTGTGTGATGGGATGGCGCATGTACATTGTACACATACTGTACATATGCCTGTGTGTCCGTACACTGTTAAAGTGTAATTTAAGTGTTAACTTAACTCAGTGTACAAATGAATAATAGATCAATAACAAATTAATTATGTATATTTGCATGCCAATCTGAGGTTTTGACCCCGCCTCCTCTCTCCTGACCCCTCCTTCTTCCAGGAGCGTCTGCTAATGAGCCTGCTGCCCAGGAATGTTGCCATGGAAATGAAGGAGGACTTCCTGAAGCCGCCGGAGAGGATCTTTCACAAGATCTACATCCAGCGTCATGACAACGTCAGGTATGGAGTGTCATGACAACAGTGGGGGTTAGGTGGATGTGTGTGTGTGTGCGTGTGCGTGTGCGTGTGCGTGTGCGTGTGCGTGTGCGTGTGCGTGTGTGTGTGTGTGTGTGTGTGTGTGTGTGTGTGTGTGAGAGAGAGAGACGGGGTACTATTTTGATCCAGGTGTCACCCTGCTGTGACGTCAAGGTCAGAAAGAGAGCTGACGATCAGCCTTCATTTAATGCAGAGGCAATCAGGATTAGAGAGACAAGAGACAGCTGTTGTCATCGTGCATGTTGGTCATCACATAGTAGTAGAACCGGACCAGACGAACAGAGAGGTTTCCTGGTAGAATGTGGAAGTCTCTTTTGTGCAGAACCGATCACGTGGGGTCATGTCACAGGGAGCAAACAATAATAGGCTATACCTTATAGCCCCCCCCCCCCCCCCCCCCCTGCTATTCATTTCAATGGAAGTTGCTCAGTGGCGCTTTGAAGTACCCTATACTTCCAAATTTTGGTTGGCAAGTGCTAACATTAATGTTAAACCCCAGCTGCACGGGGTTCGTGCTAAATGCACGGGCCCACCTGCAGTTCCAGCTCTGACCACTACATCTTTTCTGCCTTTCTGGGAGCTTGGTTGCCACCCTGCCTTTTCAATGTAAAGTGCAAACATGGCCGCCATGTAAATGTGCACTATGGTAGTCTGTTCTAGCCCCAACTGTGATTGAGCCACACTAGCAACTTAGGCCAAAACTTAACCTGTGCAAGCACACCAATCGTATTCTGGCAGAGTTTTCCAGTGCAGAGAACAAATTCTCAGAATTGTGTAATGTCTTGATTTTCACATATCAGTGAGCACTCTAACTTATGTCTCGGCTTGTGTTGGATACAATGTTTAGGAAGCGCATTTGTGACCATTGCGCTATGTCACGGTTAAGGACCCAAGTGCAGACGACCAGATGCAGGGCAGGTTTAATACAATTATTCTTTCAATAATGCATGACGAACAAGGCTTGCAGGCAGAGGTCAATAGCAGCACAGCAGACTAGACTAGGAACACAGAACACAATACAGATACTAAGATGAGACTCGGGCACTAGAAACATGGAACACAATACAGGAACTGATATAGGACTCAGGCACTATAGGAACACAGAATACTGTACAATAGAAACATACTGAATGCACAGACATTGGCTAGGCCCTAGCCGCTAGGGAGCTAATGCAGTAACGAAAGGTAACACTTTAAAAAATCTGGTGAAGAAACCACTGGGCATACAATTCAATCCAATTCAAAGGGCTTTATTGGCATGCGAAAGCATACATTTACATTGCCAAAGCAAAGGCATACATGATATAAACAAAAAATAATGAAGACAAGAAACAGTTACACCTAGGGAGAGACACAGCACAAGGAAATAACATGGCGGGAGCGAGGTAAGGACAGTAATATACTGTAGCTTATGACCTTATTAAGGTCATGATGGGGAATTGAACAAGATGAGCAATTAGGGGGGAATGTACAATATTGCCTGGTATAGGAATGCATATCAGGGAGTAAATAAAGGTTCCATATCATGGACTATAGTTTTAAAATGTAATGAAAAATACATGTTGCTCGTAAGCGTTTGTGAAATTGTGCTTTATATTGTAGCTACATGCGGCACACTCAAAATGGAATGGGGGGTACCAGCATCTTCATTCTCTGTACAACTGACTCCATTGAACAGGGTCTGAAGCCAATATTAGAAAGCGTGGGAACATAGGCTGCATGGGCCAACTGTTGAATTCATTGCATTGAAAAGAGGCAATAAAGAGAATGGGAGAGACGTATCAGCCAGTGCTGAATGCGGGGGTGGAGGGCTAGGGACGGGAGCGTGTCAACAGCACTCCTGTCAAGAGGATATCCTCTCCACTCTGTCTGTGTCTCTCTCTCTCTCTTGGAACAGCCAGCAGGGTTCACTCACAGGGCTGGGTATCTATTGGACTGAATAACTAAATTCAGTGGAACTTAAATAGTGATGTCGTTGCTAATGTCAGTCAGTCAGACAGACAGACAGACAGACAGACAGACAGACAGACAGACAGACAGACAGACAGACAGACAGACAGACAGACAGACAGACAATATTTCAACTCAGCAAGCAGAAACGCCACGTGAATGCACTTAGACGTAAATAGACATTTGTCACGCCATGCTTGTTTTCCAAAAATGCAGCGCTCCCACATATTTGTGGCCAAAGTCACATCGCTGCTTTCGTTCAAAATGTTTGCTTTGTGTGCGTGCATGTGTCTCACTCGGACACACGATATCGGTCCCTTATTGGCCAAGGGTTCCCACCGACAAATGCAGATTTGTTCACACACATATGACCGTTCATTGTCAATGGCATTTTTTGTTTGTTCAGACAACACAAACATTAAAGCTGTATAGGGCTAGAGTCCCTCAAAAAACATAGGCTCAGGAAAAAACTTACTGATGCCCCTTTGTCAGCCAGCATCCAGCCTGCCAGTCAGTCACCCCCACACACACAGAGCAAAAACATGAGCTTTATGTGCCAAGCAGGTTGCAGTGACATCCCCTGATCTTGGCTGCTTTTGATGTGGCCCAGGGGATCGGCTGTCTTTCTGCTACCGCCTGCCCACGCCTCCCCCTCCCCTACTTTCACCGACACAATGCAAAAGAAAAAAGAAACCCAGAAAGAGAGCAAGATCCGCACCAAAGGCCAACCCCATTCAAAGACAAATCACAAGACACTACTACAGTGCTCTCTGGTTGAGATTGTCGTGATCACGGCTTTGCATATATCAACCCCCCACAGCAACTACCATGCCGACTAACTAGTGAATGCTGTGCTACTGTTATGATGTGGGGGTGGGTAGTGCAGTGGGGGGTGCCTCTTCAAAGAATTGCTCATTCAGAGTCTCACGCGTGTATGATATGGTGTGTAGTGAATTCAGTTTTATTTATTTATTATTATTTATTTATTTTGCTTGACTGTGTGGAGCAAATAAGATCCATAACAACTTGTTCTGTTGCCATCTGGCCTGCCCACAGGCGAGTAGCCGAGGGGCTAAATAGCTTTCAACACCTTCCTCAAGCCTGCCAACGCTAGCCAACTGCTGACAATATAGTACTGTTAATTGATTTAGTGGCTGGCCCTACAGACACAATGACTTATCTGGAATTGGTAATGACATCTGGAAACGATTGCTACTACCAGTGATTAGTTGATGTTTTTTTCTCTCTCACTCTCTTTTTTTCTGTCTTTGAGTGTGTGTGTGTGTGTGTGTGTGTGTGTGTGTGTGTGTGTGTGTGTGTGTGTGTGTGTGTGTGTGTGTGTGTGTGTGTGTGTGTGTGTGTGTGTGTCTTCTATAAGCAATGCTCACTTTGTTCTCATTGTCCGACTTGATCACAGAACCGATTTGCGTGATGTTTGGCCAAAATCAAACAATGTGTTTTGCAAAAATGTGAGTCCCAGGTCTCACAGTATTCAAATGTGTGCACCTCAACTGCCCTCCATACCTGAAACAGTCACTGGTACATCTCCATACCCACTTAGAAATACTCAACATCCCTACTTTTCTATTCCCAGAAGAATATTCTCTGAATCCGGACGCAGGTCATTCCATTACAAAGCCCCATTTGACTGGAACAACCTTCCCCTTTCTCTCAGATCTGTGACCTCTCCCGGCCGCTTCAGGACTTCTCTGTATTCACACCTCAAAACAACCTGTTCAACCTGTTCATGCTACTAACACTGCCCATACTGCTGTTTACCTCTGACCCCTGTTTCAAATCACTGTACTGTACTAGTCTCAATATGCTTGTCCAAGAAGAGTTGGGGGATGGGGGAGTGGGTGGGAGAGAATGAGCAAGCAAACTGTATCTGTACATGTCTGTATTGTCTATTGTCCACTGTCTATTTGTGTAACTGCACTGTACTGTATGTAATGTTTTTCCCTGTATACGGGACCCACTCTAAAATGAGATGCTGCATCTCAAGGGGCTATCCTTTCAATAAATTCTGACCAATAAATTCTGACAGTGAAACAATTAGAGCATCAATGCTGTAAGGGTATATACTGTAGACACATATTGATGCTCTACCCTTTCAGGCGTCTTTTAAAAACAATGAACTGTCACAACTCAGCTTAGCCCATTTCTTGACATGGGCAATTCAAATCACTTCTCCCCCCTCTCCCCCTCTCCCCCCTCTCCCTCCCTATATCTCTCTTTTTGCAGCATTCTGTTTGCAGACATTGTGGGATTCACCAGCTTGGCATCCCAGTGTACTGCTCAGGAGCTCGTCAAGCTCCTCAATGAACTCTTCGGGAAGTTTGATGAGCTGGCTACAGTAAGTGTTCCTCCTTCCTTCCACTGCACTGCATAGAACACTGAAATGGTCCTGGTAGGGGTGTGGAGTAGGGCCCAAATGGTCAGGGTAGGGGGGTGGAGTAGGGCCCAAATGCAGGACAGGTAGGGGTGTGGAGTATAGGGCCCAAATGCAGGACAGGTAGGGGTGTGGAGTATAGGGCCCAAATGCAGGACAGGTAGGGGTGTGGAGTATAGGGCCCAAATGCAGGACAGGTAGGTGTGTGGAGTAGAGCCCAAATGCAGGACAGGTAGGGGTGTGGAGTAGGGCCCAAATGCAGGACAGGTAGGGGTGTGGAGTATAGGGCCCAAATGCAGGACAGGTAGGGGTGTGGAGTATAGGGCCCAAATGCAGGACAGGTAGGGGTGTGGAGTATAGGGCCCAAATGCAGGACAGGTAGGGGTGTGGAGTATAGGGCCCAAATGCAGGACAGGTAGGGGTGTGGAGTATAGGGCCCAAATGCAGGACAGGTAGGGGTGTGGAGTAGGGCCCAAATGCAGGACAGGTAGGGGTGTGGAGTATAGGGCCCAAATGCAGGACAGGTAGGGGTGTGGAGTATAGGGCCCAAATGCAGGACAGGTAGGCAGGCAAGGTTCCATAAAAATAAAATAATTAATAACCAACAATATGCTGACAAATCATGAACTCAAAGTGGCAAGGTATAATGCAGAAGGCTCATAGACTAACCACTGCACGATAGTGACAGAAACCTAACTAGACACAGGTGAACTCAAGCACAATGAACACATATAGGCTGGGGCAAACAGGACACAGGTGAGGGTTAAATCAGGGTGGTTAGACAAGACAGGTAACAGCTATACAAGGGCAAATCATAACGCACAGGAACACTACAAGTTATACAACAGGTCGTTTCGAGGGAA
>NC_137869.1:33082252-33132252 GCF_963924005.1 Protomyctophum bolini | reverse complement strand
GTGTTTGGCAAAGTGTGTTGTGTGGATGTCATTTCCAATCAGCTGATTAGTGCACATGTGCAGTGAACCATGAAGCATCAAATTATATTTAGCAAAAACCCAAAATGTGACAAAGGCACTCTTGTGGAAAATTGGGAAAAACAAAGGCATTTTTTGCCTGACAAAAGTTAGAGGCACCATTACATTCCGGCAAAAGGCTTTAGTCACCCTGATGAAGACCTTTTGCGGCAACACGTTGGTTCATTTATTTTTATTTTTATATTTATTTTGTTGCTCTTTCACTAAAGAGCAACTCTTAGATTTTTCACTCATCCGCTTGAAAGTGGTGTCTCTCTGTGTTTCCTCTTCAAATGTTATTGAGAGCTACAAGTTCAATACTTCAGCTGATACACTCACACACACTGTTCTGCTGTATACTTCAGCTGATACACTCACACACACTGTTCTGCTGTATACTTCAGCTGATACACTCACACACACTGTTCTGCTGTATACTTCAGCTGATACACTCACACACACTGTTCTGCTGTATACTTGGAGGAGGACTGCTTTCCATTGACTATATTAATTCCCTGTAGCCTTATGAAGGGGCCATACGAACATCTGAACTATATGTTTGAACAGGGTAATTGCATTATTTATATCATCCGAAGGGTTTGGACAGTGTGATTGGCCTTGAAAAGACTTGAAAAGACATTTACTTGAAAAGACATTAATTGCCTGAGGAGAGCCGACCTCCAAGGACTGTCTAAAGAGGACGAGACGCGAAGACCGTACGAGCGACACCATGTTGCTCCATGGAAAGAAAGAAGCATGCGCATATGCAGCCAACACTTCCGCGTTTAGCCCCATATGTGACCTCTCCCTACGCTCATTCTGTAGCTCCGAGATGAGGTCACACCCTGGGCCCACCGCGGTTCAGAAACGGCGCATGTTTCCACAAGGAACGATTCTTACCATTTTTCTGCACAATGAATCCAAAAAGTGAAGGGGCAGAAAAGGTTTACACTAATTCAAATTTCCAACTGACTTCAGTTCAAAAAAGAATTGTCAATAAGTCATAGTTATTGTTACTATACTTTAGTTCTTTGTCGTGCATATTTGTACCTTAGTAGTGGGACTTTCTGTAGTGGGTTTTTCTGTCTGTAGTGTGCAGAGTCTGCACATGCATTCACATCACGCAAGTCGTTGATGCGTGCCGTTTATTTTCCATATGTGTTGTTACTTGCTATCGCTGGCTCTTCATGCCGTTCACTTCACGTTGATGCGTGTAGTGTGTAGAGTGTGCACATGCATTCGCTCGTTGATGCGTGTCGTTTATTATCCATAATGTGTTGTTGCTGGCGTCAATTTCCACATGGCTAGTGTTGGCGTGTGTGTATGTTTTCTCTTCGCTATGTTGTGGTCCCATTGGCCAGAGACGAGGCAGCCGTGTTAGGCTGGAGCTGTCCCATCCCATTGACCATAGGCAGCCAATCAGGACTATGAATTCAGTATGACTATAGGTCCTCCGTTGGTCGTCTACATTTCATGAGCGATGTTTCACCAGTAGCTAAAGCAGCTGGTAAAAAAACATGAAAGAAAAATGACAAATTGGACCACATCGGAATGATATGATAAGGCGGCTGTGGCTCAGGAGGTAGAGCAGGTCGTCCAATGATCCCTGGTTTCGGCGGTTCGAATCCCGGCTCCTCCTATCCACATCTCGAAGTGTCCTTGGGCAAGACACTGAACCCTACATTGCCTCCAATGAGTCGATCGGTGTGAGCTCGCCACCATTGGTGTGCGAATGTGGGAAGTGAGGACACTGGCGTCGACTGTTCGCCGCTTCACCTCCCAATGTATAAATGAACCATTGTAAAGCGCTTTGAGCACTTGGAAAAGCGCTATAAAATGCAATGAATTATTATAATAATTATTATTATATCCAGGTGTCAGTGGTTCCAGACCTACGTATAGCAAGCTACAGTTAATGCTGGGTGGATTCATTGATCAGTGCATATAGGCCGAACTGTCTTCTCTTTAATAATCCAACTGAACGGTCCAAATTCCTTTGGTTGGACAAATAACTACAAAATGTTCTGTGCCTCCCAGATGTCCTGACTATAGCTCAACTACTGTAATTGGTCACAATTGGCATGTCCGTCCGACCTTTTTTTTCTGTTGGCTCGCAAATTCGCAATGTTCGGTATGGCTCTCTGTAAAGTATGCCACCACCTTCTGACTCTCTCTTTTTGTTTGTTAATTTGTGTGTGTGTGCGCACGCACGTGTGTGTGTGTGTGTGTGTGTGTGTGTGTGTGTGTGTGTGTGTGTGTGTGTGTGTGTGTGTGTGCGTGTCTCAGGAGAACCACTGCAGACGTATTAAGATCCTGGGTGATTGCTACTACTGTGTGTCAGGGCTGACCCAGCCCAAGGCAGACCATGCTCACTGCTGTGTGGAGATGGGCCTGGACATGATTGACACCATAGCGTGAGTGACCTGCACCCGTTATGCATGCACCCAGACAAACTCACATGCACGCATGTGCAAACTCACAGTGCGTGCATACTCAAACGCGAACACTGATATATTAACGTCATGGACTCAAAGCAGAAGTACATGAATGAAGGTGTGTGACTTCAGTCCAGAAATGTTTATGCAGGCAGCCAGGCACGCATATAAGTCTTAATACAGTGAAAAATCACCCTTCACAAATAGCCGCCGCTTCGGTGCAGCACACGCACACGCACACACACACACACACACACACAAACCTGCACCAAAAGCTCTGTGCTCACACAAACACACACAGGCACTATAGCTGGATGTGCTGTGTGAGCTGTGCTGTCATGTTGTGTTCCTGCTGTTCTGTATGAACGGATGTGGCCGCCGTGGAAGCGCTTCATCTCTCAGGACAGGTGTGTGCACGTGCAGTTGCACGCGCGCATGAGCGTGCAGCCGTGCACACACACACACACACACACACACACACACACACACACACACACACACACACACACACACACACACACACACACACACACACACACACACACACACACACTCATCCCTCTGCAGGTGACATCGCTGCCTCAGACTGACGGACACACATGTCTTCTCTCCTCTCGTCCTCCCCACCTTCCTTCTGCCTTCGTCTCTCTCTTTCTCTCTCAATTCAATTTAAATTCTCTCTCTCTCTCTCTCTCTCTCTCTCTCCCCTGCTCTGTTTGTCTCATCTCCCGCTGTTTGATGAGAGGCTTTGTACAGTGATTTACTGGAGAAGAGAGGCTTTAGAAAGAATCCAGCTTCATCTCCTCCAAGCATAGCTGCAAGAGACACACGCACACGCACGCGCACACACACACACACACACACACACACACACACACACACACACACACACACACACACACACACACACACACACACACACACACACACGTGCACGATCAGGCATGCATGAAGAATCAGAATCAGAATCATCTTTATTGTCACATCAGCGTGCAGGCCCATGATATATCATAACAAGACACATTCGTACAAGTGCACAGAGTCACAGAAACAACCACATATAGTAGGCTATACTATACAGGAGTTTTGGCGAGGAGGAGCCTCTTTTTATTATTATCTATTTCATATACAATCACTCACTCACTCAAGCCTATAGTCTAAACGTTTGGCCACAGAGAGGCTATACAACGCTATGGAGAAGATCTCAGGTGGAGAGCTATATTTAGCCCTTTCTAATGGAACAGGCAGGTTGGGGCTGTCTCACCGCCACTGGTGGGAAGTAACTACGTATAAGCACATTTACTCAATTACCGGTACTGTAAATAAGTACTTTTTTTAAGGTACTTTTACTTTACTTGAGTGTGTCCATTTTTCAGTACTGTACAACTCAGATATCTCTCTACTAGAGTGACGTCTTCAGTCACTATATTTACTGTAGGCCTATACTTTCCAGATTTAGATTATATATTTAATACAAAGCATACAGCCACTTTAATATAGCCTAAACCCTATTTTATACTATTTTAACCACTTGAGCCCTAGGGTCGCTGTTCTTGGATTAACATATGACATGTCATTGTTTTATTTATTTAATTGTTTCATCTCTATTCAACCAGGGGCCTATATTTCACGAAACTTGGATTAGAGATGAAACCGGTTTCATTAAAACTGGTTAATCTTGCCAGATTAATTTAGGCAGTTAACCTGGATATGTTGAGTCTTGATTCGGTTTCATGAAAGCAATGCCACACTAGTTACCATGGAAACTAATGCTGTGGATTTAGCCTCAATAGCCTGCTACGGACCAGGCTAACAGCCAGGTTTAACCTAATCCTGATGTCTTTACTGTTCATTAAGCAGTCAATCTGATCACAAATCAAAGATTTTTTCCACACTTATTCAATTATTATGGGTTTATGTTGTCTTATTTTTATCGACGAAGCCAGGCTGTCTATTCTGCCAGGCTTTATGATCCTGGCTCGCCAAATCCACCCATTCTAATCCTCGCTTGGCTTTAGTGGAACGGAATAAACCAGGCTGTACAGACCAGGATTTAACAAACCTGGTTTTCTCTTAAATCCTGGATTAGTTCATCCAAGTTTCGTGAAATAGGCCCCAGGCAAAGCAAGAATAACAACACATTACAACTTCAGCCTGGTAAAAGGCAAAGCCTCTTGAGTGAGAGCGGAAAGGGGGATAAAATAAATCAACAATCAGATCACAACTGTAAAAAAAAAAAACACAAAGCATTCATTTAGAAATTTAGAAATGTCAGCAAAACTATTTTGTGTAGAGCGAAAACAGGAGGGCCCCATGCAGGGGGTCACCAACATGTCCAGCGTACACGGACAAATGTGTCCAAAAGTGGTCTTGTCCGTGGCAACATTTTAGTTTTTCTGTTTTACACATCAATAATGTTCTTATTTTGATCATAACACTTAGGCCTACTTACTGAATGTCAAATCCCCAGTGTTACTCTCAGAGATACAGACCTGTTATGGTCATTCAGGGTTATCTATGTATGTGTTTCTGGTAATATTATAGTCCACTCATTTTGTATGTCCGTGGCAAAAATGGAATGTTGACATTGATGTCCACCACAAGCCAACATGGCGATGACCAAGCCCCCAGTAAACGTTGAAGATGCCACTACCTACTGGCGAAACGTGGAATTGCAGCACTTTAATGGAGGTGGATGGACGTTCATGACGTCACGTGCGTAAGCCCGGACCTCAAAATTGAGGTCCGGGGCTAGGCTAGGCTAAACTTCTGCTCGCTCGAGCCATTGAGTTATAATTATACTTCCGGAAGTCTTCCGGGTGCTTCAAAACGTCACTGAGCAACTTCCACTGAAATGACTAGCGGGGGGGGGGGCTAACGCTCCGGTTCGGTCTCTATCCTTTATAGCTCTATGGTGATGACCCCTGCTCCCATGTTTGAGACATGCTCCTGTTCTTATGGCCCCCCCTGCAGGTCAGTGGTGGAGGCGACTGAGGTGGACCTCAACATGCGCGTGGGGCTGCACACAGGCCGAGTGCTGTGCGGCGTGCTGGGCCTGAGGAAGTGGCAGTACGACGTGTGGTCCAACGACGTCACACTGGCCAATGTGATGGAGGCAGGCGGCCTGCCTGGGTCAGTACCATCCGCCTCCTCGCACCCTTACAACAATGTTTCTCTCTTTTCTTTTGGAAACAAATACATCTGAAATAACTGTTAAGCAGAAACACAATATAATTGCCTTGATGCCAATTAACATTAAATAACATTAAGTGTCAACACGCGTCAGCTGGACAGTGACACACCTCAGCTGTGCTGAACTGAAAGTGACTGGAGTTAGTTAAACAAAAGCCCTTGAATATGACATGATATATGTTTATTGTGATTATGTTAAACTTACATAGCTTTCAATCACAAACACCATGGAGTAAAAACTCCTGTAACTTTAACCAGCAAAATAAAAAAAATATCGATACCGATATTTACAGATAACGGCAAATATTGTTTATGCGGACGATATATCAGTGTAGCCCTAATGTTTTTTATTTTCGAAGACTTTCCAGTTTGATATGCATGATTAGGCCACGGACTCCCAAAACTCTGAGAGTTTAAAAATGGAACCAAACACAACAACGCTGATCTCAGCCAAACAAATCCGGGGATTGATGAGATTAATTCAGAAAAGGTGACAGTGTCGTTCAAATGTAGCAAAGCAGCAGATCTCCAAGCCCACAACTTGTAGATCGTAAAAACTTGTTACTGAAACCGAGGTTTTGTGTCTTCAAGGTGTCAGCGCCGACATCGACATTATGGAATGAATAGTTTTGAGACACACGTACAGGTCATAATGATTTATGACTTCTGAGACACACGTACAGGTCATAATGATTTATGACTTCTGAGGCACACAAACATCATAATGATTTATGACTTCTCAGGCACACACATCATAATGATTTATGAGTTCTGAGGCACACACACATCATAATGATTTATGAGTTCTGAGGCACACACATCATAATGATTTATGAGTTCTGAGGCACACACATCATAATGATTTATGAGTTCTGAGGCACACACATCATAATGATTTATGACTTCTGAGGCACACACACATCATAATGATTTATGAGTTCTGAGGCACACACACATCATAATGATTTATGAGTTCTGAGGCACACACATCATAATGATTTATGAGTTCTGAGACACACGTACAGGTCATAATGATTTATGAGTTCTGAGGCACACACACATCATAATGATTTATGAGTTCTGAGGCACACACATCATAATGATTTATGAGTTCTGAGGCACACACACATCATAATGATCTATGCGTTCTGAGGCACACACATCATAATGATTTATGTCACCTAATACAAATCTAGGGAAATGTCCACGTTTGCATTAATATAGTAGTTTCTGAAGCCTTAACTTCTTAATACTCCATCCACACTATAGCAGCGACAAAAAACTACACCAATCTGCCTTTTCTGCCCCCCTCATGCCCACTGTTTTCTGTCTCCTCCACCTGTGTGTGTGTGTGTGTGTGTGTGTGTGTGTGTGTGTGTGTGTGTGTGTGTGTGTGTGTGTGTGTGTGTGTGTGTGTTTGTTTGCAGTAAGGTGCACATCACCAGGACCACTCTGGAGTGTCTGAATGGAGACTATGAGGTGGAGCCAGGCTTTGGCCACGAGAGGCACTCCTTTCTTCAGAAGCATCAGATAGAGACGTTCTTTATTGTGCCATCTCACAGACGCAAGGTTAGAATCAGAATCACTTTTATTGTACACATCACAGGTTTACAGGTGTTATTGTACACATCACAGGTTTACAGGTGTAAGGAAGTGTTTTATTGTACACATCACAGGTTTACAGGTGTAAGGAAGTGGGTGAAAATACTTTTGTCCAAGCCTCACCATTCATACTTTTTAAAACGGAAAGGAAAATAACTGGTCAAAAGTCAAATTTGAGATCTGTCCATTTATCATGGCAGGTATGTACATGAGGTTAGATGTACGGTGAATTATGTTCCTGAGCTCCATCAGATTCTTTGCTTTCAGTCTCCAGTAAATACTTCGTTTGTCCCTTTTCTGTGTGTTCATTTCTCCAGATTTTCCCAGGGCTGATACTGTCGGACATCAAGCCGGCCAAAAGGATGAAGTTTAAGACGGTGTGCTATTTGCTGGTGCAGCTCATGCACTGTCGCAAGATGTTCAAGGCTGAGATCCCCTTCTCCAACGTCTTGACCTGCGAGGACGACGACAAGGTGTGTGTCGGAAATGCCGATATACGATCAAAATACAAGCATGAATGAATCGATCCTGTGAGGGCAAGGTTAGAGTTAAAACGGCAGTACAAACATGTATATTGATCCAAGCTGGAACATAATCATTTGATTCCAATCATGCTCTGAGAATACAGTGAATGCTTTTAAGATGTTCAAGTACTAGTCCTGAAGTATAGATGAATAGTGGTAACTAGATTGAGGTGTGGTCCTGACATCTGCTATTACTGATTGATTCATTATGAGATGAAACAACACAAGATAAGACAACATTTGAATAACCAGTAGCCAACTTTTTGAAAATAAATAACTATACAAATATAGAGGGTACTAACCATTTTGCATGGTAACTATAAATGCATTGTAGTTTGATCTTTGTGCGTCTGATTGCGTGTGAGTGTGTGAGTGTGCGTGCGTGCATGCGTGCGTGTTCAATGCTTGTGTATTTCTGTAAAGTATAGGGATATCCTTTTAATGGGTTGTACAGTACATTGTCATACATGTCCAATGCTGATGTAGTGAAATCCCGTTTGATCTCCTAATCTCTCTCTCTCACTCTCTCATTCTCTCCCACACACACACACACACACACACACACACACGCACGCACACACGCACACGCACGCACACACACACACACACACACACACACACACACACACACACACACACACACACACACACACACACACACACACACTGATCTACACTAATCTGGATTTATAGATTTCCTGTGTAAGCGTACTGATTCATTCTATGCCTCTGTTATGGACAGTAGTATAAAAGGAAGATTGTGCCACAGATATACTATTGCGATATTTGTGCATCTGTGCGTGTGTGCGTGCGTGCGTGCGTGCGTGCGTGCGTGTGTGTGTGTGTGTGTGTGTGTAAACCAGTGGTGAGTCAGAGATGAGTCAGAGTTGTGGTGGTGGCATAGCTGAGCTCTTCAGAAATAGCCCTGTAGACTGTTGGAGTGGGGCCAGTCATTAACAGCCTCCTTTGTCATCACTTCTAATGCTATTAGTTACAGTGCTCTCCTGCTGTATTGATGTTTCCTAAACTTTCTAAAGCTTGCAAATGGTTCTGGCCCGGCATCCACAATAACCCGGCCACCGCTGTGTACCGAAACCTGAACCAATGGTCAATGCGACGCCAGCGCAATAATCACGGAAATGCCGGGCAAGCTGATAACATACAACACGAGAGGACATGTAACGTCATTTGAACTTTCGACACTGTTTCATCAACTCAATGTTGACACAATGTAGCCTGGAAAGCAAACGAATCTGCCATTGCAAACAATTGCACCGCTCAGTTGTGATCAGATTTCACTCCCTCCGAAGTAGTGAGGGACCAACCAACCAAGGTCCAGCATACAAATATGGGGCGGGTTTATCACCCGAGAGGCATTCTTTTTACCCGCTCCTTGGAAATGCATTTTCCACACGAGATTCCAGACTAATATCTACTACGCAGATGATATTTTTGAAAATCTCTGGCGTTCTCTGCGTCTACACAAAAATCTCTCCGTCCACATCACAATGTAGTTAACCCATTTTGGGAGGGAACCCCTTTTGGTGTTGCATTATGTAATGGTTTAGCTATTGAAAAATAGCAGATCTACAAGCTCATAGTGCGCCACCGAGTGGCACGCTACGAGCTTGTAGGTCTGCTATTTTTGAAGAATCGTGAAAAGTGACATGAAAGTGTTTGAGAACAACTGACATAGAAAAACTACTTTTTCAAGAAAGGTCAAAATGGGTTGATGTGACGTAGCCAGCCAAAAACTCAGTTTGTCTTTGTCTTATACTGTATACTGTATGTCTATAGAATCCCTCGTGAACCAAATGGTTCACTGTTTGCTGATTGAGGTTGTATGTGGTGTTTTTCTTGGCGGCCGACAGAGGAGGGCCTTGCGGACCGCGCCAGAGAAGATGAGGAGCCGGACGTCGTTCTCGGCCGGCGCCGTGCAGCTCCCGCCGGGGGCGCGGGTCAACCGCTACATCGGCCGGCTCATCGAGGCCCGGCAGACGGAGTCTACGTCGGACTTCAACGTCGTCACCCTGTCCTACAGGAACAGAGACAGGGAGCGCACGGTGAGGATTGAGGACACGCCTCTGCAAATATGCACACACGCACGCACGCGCGCACACGCGTGCACAGACGCACAAAAATAAGGACTCCTGGGGTACCTCGCTCAGTAACTGGAGTGTTGAGGGTTTAAGACTGAATGCTTCGTGACTCCATCCTCTGCTTTTTCTTCCTCTCTCTTTGTCTCTCTCGTATTACATACACGACACAGGCGTGCGTGCGTGCGTGCGGAACCCACCCACTGTCTCAGGAGGTGGGTATAGCTAATGATTTGGGAGCATCTGAGCTTACACACGTGTTATCTTTCTCCTGTGTGAGCGTGGGTAGAGATATAAAGAAGACACAACTGGGAAATTGTGCGTGCCTGCGTGCGTGCGTGCGTGCGTGCCTGCGTGCCTGCGTGCTTGCTCATGGCCTTAGGTGCATGAGCATGCCAAACCAAATGCTCAATTGTGCTTTAATTGTCACATATTTAACTTCTTGCAGACGACTGATACTCGGGGGAAATTCACATTGTCACCAGTAACTAAGTATGATGATGAAACGATTACCTTGGCAACATGGAGAGAATGAGGTATAAGCCTTAGAAGGCAGACCAGACGCTCACATGGAGAGAATGAGGTATTAGCATTAGAAGGCAGACCAGACGCTCACATTGGTCTACAGATCAGACCAGACAACATGGAGAGAATGAGGTATAAGCATTAGAAGGCAGACCAGACGCTCACATTGGTCTCATCCGACTGACTCAGTGCCGCAGCGTGGCGGCGCCTGCTCCATGGTTTAAGGCGTAGTGCCTTATTCGTGCTCAACATCTGGTCTGGGGGACCACCAGGGGGTCCAGATGGATCCTTATCAGGATCCATCTGAGGGCCCTATTTATGCATGTCTTATTTCCAGGTCTCATGCGGTAATGAAGTCATAACGCCACCATCTTATGTGCAATTGCTATTTTACAAGTAGCGCTGAACGGCAACACTTGAGGCTTAAGTCTACCAGCTTCTTTAACTCCTGGGGAAGTGTTCATATGTTAATTAAGGGTGCTATGCTGTCTCTGCTATTTTAACCCTTGACTTAACGAGACTCATCGCATAGCACTAAGACATGGTCAGGACCACATCCTAAACGCAAAAATAAATCTTTGGTTGTAGGACACCCTGGCAGTTTAACTCGGCCACACTCTATTCTCATTCTCAAGTGATGTAATTGTTTAATTGTTAATCTGTGAAGTGTTTATTATCAATATATTTACATTCCCATATATGGGCTAAATATTGATGCCATCAGGGATCTACAGTATATGGGCATAACAGGGATTGTATTTGCGCATCGTCTGGGAATGCCCATAATATGGACCTTTTTCTTTCTTTTTTCTATTTCTTAATACATACATGATAGCTGAGAAGCCTGATTTAAACTATTATCTGTTGTCATGTCAGATGTAGATTTGCTGACTCCGAGCCAGGCCATGACGTGATGTCACGATGCGTGACCATATATGGAGGCGTGACTGACTGACGGGAAATGCACAGTTTCATATAAACTGCCCGACCTGTGGTCACAATAATTGTAATATAATTACCAGTAAGACGCCCTGAGGGCGAGAAGAGACTGCTGGGCGAGCGCTGGCGCTTTGGCATGGGGGGGTCAGACCAACATATGGAATGAATTCTATACTGGCCATTTGGCCATATATGGAGCGTGTCTTGAGTGTACAGTATTTGATGAGGTCAGATCATATGGAATATATGGAATGTCAGAACAGGTCAGCTCCATATATAGAGATATAAGGGTGGCAGCGGGGGCAGTGGCAGCGGGGGCAGTGTCTTGCTGCGGCTGCACTAATAACTTGAATGGACAGGTATCAGTCAAAAGGGAGACATCGAAGAGGATGGACAGGTGGGGTAGAGATCAACATAATTATGGAATGTCAGAACAGGTCCGCTCCATATATGGAGATCTAAGGGTTTGAGGTTTGAGGTCAGATGTAGAGTTGCTGGCCGGCTCCATATATGCAGATCTAGGTGATGATCCAGTCTTCTCCATGTATGGAGATCCAGGGATTGATGAGGTCAGTGTCAGGATCTTCATATATGGAGACGGCTATGGAGCGTGTCACGCAGCGTGACAGACTGACGACCATGTATGGTGCCGTGACTCTGGGAGGAGTTGCTAAAGCTTGCTTTCTACTTGGTTGCACATTGTGGGTGTGAGACACCAGCGAGCATATACAGTAACGGAAACAGACTTCATCATAGCTCATTGTCCGTTCTCTCTCTCTCTCTCTCTCTCTCTCTCTCTCTCTCTCTCTCTCTCTCTCTCTCTGCCTGAGTTGTAAGCTTGCAAAACCAAAAATAAATTATATTCTGTATCTTTGTATTGTGTAGCTGATTGATTGATCTGTAACTAAATTAGCTAATTTTGGAAAGCTGTGGTTTTAATAAAAAATACAAATCAAATCAAATCTCTCTCTCTCTCTCTCTCTCTCTGTCTCTCTCTCAGTATCACCGGGTGGACGATGATCATTTCATCAGTGCAGTGGTTCTGTCTCTGATCCTTGTTACACTGTTTGGCCTTATCTATCTGCTAATGATCCCACAGTAAGTGCAAAGACACATGCACACGCACGCACGCACGCACGCACGCACGCACGCACGCACGCACGCACGCACGCACGCACGCACGCACGCACGCACGCACGCACAGCACACACACACACACACACACACACACACACACACACACACACACACACACACACACACACACACACACACACGCACACACACACACACACACACACACACACACAAGGTTTGTTCATTTGTGTGATGGAAAATAATTGGTATAAGGTATCAAGGGCTCTATTTCCGTGCTAAACCCCTTATCCCTAAACTACTTAAAAATATAATACAAATATTTTAGTTTAGGGATAAGGGGTTTAGCATGGACGAAAATAGAGCCCTAAATGTATAGAGAAACAATTAGAACAGAGGTTGTTGCATATTCCGAGTTAAGTTTGGAAATTCTGCTCTCTCTCTCTCTCTCTCTCTCTCTCTCTCTCTCTCTCTCTCTCTCTCTCTCTCTCTCTCTCTCTCTCTCTCTCTCTCTCTCTCTCTCTCTCATCTGCCCTCCTTCCCCAGGGGGATGGTTGTGCTGCTGCTGCTGGTGCTGTGTGTGTGCTTCCATGTGGCCTGCATCATGTACTTGCACCTCACCAGGGTTCAGGTAGGACTGCCCCTACTCTCTCTATTGACCCAAAAGATAAATTAGCTGTTTAAATTATTAAATAATAATTATTAAATAATAATAATTAAAATTAATTTAATGTTAATAATTATAATTAAAAACCAAGGGGACCCGGTGTGCAGCGCACTGGATTTTCGAACAACAACGCACTGAGTGCACTGAATAAACGAACGACAAGAGAGCACACCAGTGCGTTCAGGGCGCATTTCCGAACGCGCCCTACGTCAGGGACACTTAAACACGTAGGCAGGGAGGCAAACCGGTGACCTTCTGATTACCAGACAGACTCTAGCTACTCAGCTCAGCTACGCTCCCTCTCCTGAACTAATGAAGCTTTCGGGATAGCTTTGAGGTAGATAAACAGATGATTCGATTAATGAGCCCTTCCTTGCAACCCTCCAACCCCCCACGCGTGCACGAGCACACGCACGCACGCATGCACACACACACACACACACACACACACACACACACACACACACACACACACACACACACACACACACACACACACACACACACACGCATACACACACACACACACACACACACACACACACACACACACACACACACACACACACACACACACACACACACAGTCTGCCTCCACACTGTTGTTCTGTGCTCTTTCAGTGTCATCCAGGCTGTCTCAACATTCAGATCCGCACCGTACTCTGCGTCATCCTAGTCCTGCTGACCTACTCTGTTGCTCAGGCCTGTGTGGTAAGTGTGTACACAGTATGCAAGGCAAGGCCAATTTGTTTGTATAGCACATGTATGTCAAAAACAAGGCAGTCCAAAGAGCTTTGCATAAAATGACGCATTGAGATACTATGACTGCAAAATCCTGAGGGTTATGAGTGTGCGCAAAGGTAACCAAATGGATCCCTAAAGGTATGTTCACATCAACACGCAGAGATATTCAAGCGGCACGATTACATACAAAGTTAACGCAACGACATGTTGCATTGAACGGTGCGTGCGACGCGAACCATGGCAACGCGAGTCTCCGCTCCATCTTTGAGTGTCACAGGAGTCTTTATGCGGTCCCCGACAGTGGTTCCCAAACTTTTTCATGTCAAGGACCCCCAAATTGACACTAAGCTGCTTTTTACTAACACTAACATTACAAAGATGCCCAGAACATCGGGATGAACCTGTGTAGTTTATGGCTGCTCCAACAGTAGTGGCAACATTCCAAAAAAATAAAAACCGAAATGTCAAAATATCCACCGCGGTGGCTGAGACCAAAGCCATTGAGTAATGGTTGAGACAAAGCAGTGGAAGGTCCTAAAAGATACATAACGTCAGTCTTACCCAATACCCAATCTTTCTGTTTTATGAACACAAGGCTGCTGTACTTTAAATACCTCATACTAAGCATTTAAAGTGCGCATTAGTCCGAAATCCCGTTACTCCGACTACGTGGCCGGTTAAGACTCACCCCGTGGCCTCCGTGTGTGGTTATGGTTAGGGTTTGGTTAGTACTAATGGGTCGGACTGATGAGCGGTCGGAAAAATTACACTTTAACCACAGCTTTAGGGTCCATTTGGTTACATGTGCACACTCCGAATCAGAATAGTCTTTATTGTTACACATAATGGATGAATCTCACTGTTTATGCATGTCTCCTGTCGTCATCCTTGTGCCAGGTGGGCTGTGTACCTTGGACGAGAGCGGTCGCCAACTCCGCCCGCTCGTCGGAGGCGTTGGCCGTGGGTACGGCAGGCGGTCCGGCCAATGGCACGGCGGCAGAGTGGGCGTGTGCCAACGTGGCGTACGCCCTCCTGTCCTGCGTGGCCGGGACCCTCACCATCGTACCTTACCTCCATGTCTCCTCGCTCCCCAAGATCATCTTGCTCCTCCTTCTGTCCGCCAGCTACACGGTCGTCATGGAGGCCAGCGGCTATCGACAAGCGGTGGGGTGAGGGGACCCCGGATGTGCGTGTGTGTGTGTGTGTGTGTGTGTGTGTGTGTGTGTGTGTGTGTGTGTGTGTGTGTGTGTGTGTGTGTGTGTGTGTGTGTGTGTGTGTGTGTGCGTGTGTACATGTACTCAATTACTGTACTTTACGATAATATTTTCCAATTTTCTATATATTTCTATATTTTCTTTTTTACTTTTACTTTTTTAACACTCAGAGACAAAAATAATTACTTTTACTCCACTACATTTATTTGAAAAAATATATACATTACTGGAGTTTTACTTGTAACTGAGTATTCCTATTTCCTACAATGCAATATTGATACTTTTAAGGTAGAGTAAGTGATTTCACTCAAAAAACCTTAGGTTTCGTTTTTGCCTTGGGACCCAGCCTTTCATCCAATCAGGATAGAGAACCAAAAACGAAACCTAAGGTTTTTTGACCCCCAGGGGTTAACTGGGTACAGGGAGGAACTCATTATATGGTCAGCACACTCTATAGAAGAGAGGATTATCACAACAAAACAAAAAAATAAGTGACATTTGAATTAAGTGAAATCACTTACTCTACCTTTAAGTTAAAAATGTGAGTATACTTTTTCCAGTGTGTGTGTGTGTGTGTGTGTGTGTGTGTGTGTGTGTGCGTGCGTGCGTGCGTGGGTTCGATTAGCTGGGGGAGGAAATCTATGCCTCAGCATTTGATATGTTTTCTGATGTTTTCGCCCGTTGTTTTGTAAAAAGGAATATAGGAGTGGTTGAGGCATTCAATTTGGGTTGGCTCGGTTCCACAGATAAACATATTTTGTCAGGGTGCAGGACCCAATTGCAAAACAGACAGTCAAGAGGCAGAGCAGGTCAAATGCATGGTTATTTACTGTCCAAAAACACAGGAATGAATGGAGGAGAATACACAGAACCTATAGGAGAACACAACTAGGACTGAACACTATATATATATATATATATATATATATATATATATATATAGGCCAGAAATTGCAATAGTGATGGTTCAAGGTTTTTTTATGATCCTTAGGGTCATCCAAATAACATGGATTATACAACAAAAATGGATTATTATATACATTTTGGATCATGGCAAATTCAGGGATTGAACATAAACGGCAAAAGTTTCACATTTGAATTATGCTTTAAGTAGCATGTGACATGTCAAACTAGGGGTTATTCATGATTCTGAAATCTGAACACATTCCAAGCGTTTTGCAGAAAAAAAAACACTCCTTAAAAACGGTCATAACCGTCTTCACCGTATGTGATGAGGTCATCACACCTACATTTACCATGATCCAAAATGTATATAATAATATATGTTTTTTGGATACCGCACTAACGAAAAGAGAGTTGAGCCAGAAGGCCATGAAGTGTGGGTCATGACCGAAAGAATAAGGTTGCGAATACAAAGGGCCAAAATGAGTTTTCTCTTCGACGGGTGGCTGGCATCTCCCTTAGAGATAGGGTGAGAAGTTCAGTCGCACAAGAGAGACTCGGAGTAGAGCCGCTGCTTCTTCGCCTGGAAAGGAACCAGCTTATGGTGGTTCGGGCATCTGGTTAGGATGCCTCTCGGGCGTCTCCCTAGGGAGGTCCTCGAGGCATGTCCCACTGGGAGGAGACCCTGGGGCAGACCAAGGCACAGTTGGAGGAAACACATCGACTCACTGGCCTTGGAACGTCTCGGGATACCCCAGGAGGAAGTCGCTAATGTTGCTCAAGAGAGGGAAGTCTGGAACACTCTGGTGGAGCTGTTGCCCCCGCGACCCAAATACGGCTAAGCTTGAATATGGATGGATGGATGGATGGATGGATATTATATATATACATAAAAAACCTTCAATGATTATTATTGCAATTTCTTTTAGTTCAAATCTTAGATTGACTGGCCTACAACATCTAAGAACTGGCAGGGAACACAAGGGACTGAGGGTTTAAATAGACACGGGGTTAACCAGACACAGGTGACACTCACAATTTACAATTTACAATTTACAATTTAGGCATTTAGCAGACGCTCTTAATCCAGAGCGACTTACATTAAGCAAGAACAAAAGCATGGGAATACATCACATAAAAACATTCATCATGAAACATGCGTAAGCTAAGAAAGTAACAGTGGAATATCTATATAATGAAATTTATACGTATAAACTTTACATATATACTACTATGCTATACATATGTACTATGGCGTGCTATGACTATATACAATGCAATTCTAGTGCTGTCTACATAACATGCTATAAGTCTGTTTCAAATGCTATCTAAGTCTACAGAAGTGCTATCTAGGGTAGAGTAAGTGCTATGGGCCATGATGGAGTCTGAAAAGGTGGGTTTTCAGACTACGGCGGAAGATTGGGAGTGATGCTGCAGTTCTGACTGCCATGGGAAGTGCATTCCACAGTTTTGGAGCCAGAAGGGAGAAGAGTTTGGGACGTGTGGAGCGTCAAAGACAATCATCACAGGGATTGGATTGAAGTTCCATGAATACATGGCAGTGAATGGAGCCGGCTGGACCAGCTCGTGAACAAACATTTTTTCTGAACAATTGCCACCTTTTTCATTTAATCGGTTCAGGAATATAAAAGAAGACATGTCACAGGTTGTTTTTTAATAACTTGCTTTGATGTGCACAGTACATCATTTTATCGAGGCATCTAAACAGTGGTCTTCCACCAAACTTTTGGGTGTTTGTCTCCCACGGCGAATCTGCCGTCTGGAATTGCGTGATAGCGAAAATGACGTCGGTGTCTTTACCTTCTTCATATACCTTGAGACAAGACAGGTAACAGTAACTAGGCAAAACAGGAAACACTAGGCCGTCACTATATAATAAAGGTATACAAATCGACGATCGAATAGGACAGACAGATCATCATGACATATTTTTTAATAATAATCAAAAATTTGAAAATAGCAGATCAGCAATTTTCTAAATCACAGGTTGAGAACATTGTTTGAACAAATCAAACCCTATACATGTGTGTACTCACTGTACTATGATTGTGTTGTTTCTCCTCCAGAGGTGGATTCCTCCACGCACAGGGTTATGATCCAGTCTTAGCTGTCATATTATTCACTGTAGCCCTGGCTCTGCACTCCAGGCAGCTGGACCTCAAACTACGGCTGGACTACCTCTGGGCCACTCAGGTGTCTATGTGATGTGCATGCGGGCGTGTGAGCATGCATGAAGCATGCATAAAGACGCGTGTGTGTGTGTGTGTGTGTGTGTGCGCGCGCGTGCGCGTGTGCTGTTTGTACACATGTGTGTCTGTATACTGTAGCCTACCGTATATGCATGATCATATTTGCATTTGCACATGCATTATTTATTTCCTCTCTGTTTGCTGGAGGTTTGTGTACAATGTGTACATGCAGCTTTTTATTTGTAGATACAAATAAACTGTGTGTGTGCCACAGTATATATAGTTCAGTGGTTATAAAGGGGGGGGGGGGGGGGGGGGGGTTCAAACCTTTTAATTTTAAGAACACCATAACTCGCAGAGATATAGACATGTTTGGACCCCCTCAAAGAACCCTGAGGGGCCCTGGACCCCACATTGAGAACCAAAACCGATCTATAGTTTCATTGACAGTCTGGCTGTCATGTTTGTTAGTCATTACCACCCTCTAGTGATAAGAATGAGCAAGTACACATGTCAGCAATACAGCTCTGCAGCTATGAATTGATTGATTGATTGATTGATTGATTGATTGATTGATTGATTGATTGATTGATTGGTTGATTGAATTAACACTTTGCAATTTGTACAGGTACGGTTACTTTAAATGACTGTTAAAAGGATAACACAAAGTGCCCTATAGGGCTTGTTTCTATTTTCAGTGTTTTTATTTTATTTTGTATTGTTTTATTCCCCCCCCCCCACCTTACCTTACCCTCTCCATCTTTGTGCTCTGTGGTGTTGGTGTCCAGGCAGAGGAGGAGAGAGACGAAATGGAAAAGGTGAAGTTGGACAACAAGAGGATCCTGTTCAACCTGCTACCAGCCCATGTAGCCCAGCACTTCCTCATGTCTAACCCCAGGAACATGGTGGCTTCTGAACCGTTTGTTGGGACTGCGTGGGTGAGAGGTGTGTCTGTGTGGAACCGAGTCAGTCAAACAAAATGTAATGTCTCAACTCCTACATTCCAACTCCAAGTTCTTTTCAGGGTGGGGGGTCCCCAGGACAAACCTTTTTTCAAGGAAAATAGCAGGACCCCCAAATTAATATGTATCATGGACCCCCATCTTAAAAGATTTTGTAACAGGGACATCCATACATGATTTGTGTTGTTAAAATGTTTCAAAACTATTTGCGATGCGACACATTGTCAGCTTGTAGATCAGAATCAAATATGCTGCTACTGTAGCTAATTTAGCTGCAGGGACCCACTGGGACCACCTGTATTTGTTGGGGGGAAATTTAGATTCTGACTGTTCTGATATGTTGATGTATGAATTCAACATTCGTCGTGACTGGTAATGTAGCCTGGAACAGACCTATGCTTTCTATGGCATATTAGGCTTCTCCCGGCAGGATCCACGTCGGAATACAGCAGGCACATGGTTGAATAGAATACCAACAGTAGCCTGAGAACCACCGCTCTACTGTTTAGGAGTGACAGTCCTGCGTGTCTGTTCTCAGGGGATTGATGAACATTCACTCCACTGATCTCTGCACCCTCAGCCCCCGCAGGAAGTGATGAAATCAGACATCCTCCAGGAAATTTGTATCCCCTCATGAGGACAGGCTTGTTTTGTAAACATTGTTGGGGGGGGGGGACGACAGGAAGTGTGTTTCCGGCACATTGGTGACCATCGCAGCTATAGACGAGTACAGAATGGGCCCCCTCTGTGTCTCCTCTGGGCTAAAGGTCACCAACACACTCTGTATTCATATCGCAGCCCGGTGCTACTTTAGTGACTGGATTTCATAGACAGCATTTCTTCGCTCTAACATAAAGACCCTTTCAAAAATACATTTCACACTGGGGTGGCAACTTGCAACATCCCCCGACTGCCTTATTCTTTTATACATTATTCCCTGATGCTAAGATACACAAGCACTTTTTACTGATATACGAAGGAAGTTTGGCCAACACGCTTAAATTTACATTGTATAATGGTTTATATAAAGTTATATACAGTTTGTGAAAACTCATCTCAGCTGAAAGCAATAAAGGCCATCTGCAATCCCTGACCTTTCAGACGTGATTCTCATTCATTCGTCAACATTAAACACATGGACCCTATTCTGGGGTGAACATTTTGATGATAGTAGCTGATCTACAAACATCACGTTGTAACAGGTTGTGAGCTTGTATATTAGTATTTTTCTTATTAAGATATTTATTTAATGTACAGGGAAGAAAGGAGGGTGCCAAGTATAGACCCCTGGCGGACTCCTGTCAACTAAGTATAGGGTTTAAGTGGTTATGGCTAATTTTGTGTTGTCTAACAACCTCTGACAAAACAAAAGCCATACTTTCACCTGAACAAACACACTTGGCTCCCCTCCAGGACCTGTATTACCAGTCGTATGCACAGGTCGGAGTGCTTTTCGCCTCTATCGCCAACTTTAACGACTTCTACATCGAGTTGGACGGCAACAACATGGGAGTGGAGTGTCTGAGGCTGCTCAACGAGATCATTGCTGACTTCGATGAGGTGAATTAAGTATAAATAACGCTACAAGCGGTTTATTGATTTGTTGATACAGTAAAAAGCATATTGTCGCTGTCGGGCAGAAACATCTTAGAACCACATTTGCTCATTTTGAATTTGAATCCTGAAAAGACAATATGTAAATTCCCAATTATTTCGATAAAATGTAATCGGTAGAATCGGTAGATATTGATCGTTGCAGCCCTATAGAGTCAACTTTTCCATTACAGGGCAGTCACTGTAACCAGTAGGCTCCCAAGTTCTGTTGTGAGGATTATTTTGTATGAAGTCTCGTTTGCTGAGTGAGACCCATTTTGAGTCACGGACACGTTTTTATGAGTCACGAATAAAGATCCTTTTTTTTTGCCTTTTCTATAATTTCTTTTCCCAAAATCTTTTCAGAAAAAAATATATAATAAGTTTTTATTTTTTCCTCCTTTCAGATCAGCTTTTAGATCAGCTATTTACACTACTTTTATTTCATGATTTTTTTTAATATATAATTTATTTACCGTATTTACGTTTTCATTCTTTTTTTGGGGGGGGGTCCCATGGAGACAATAAATTCATCTTTTTGGTCTCGAGGTAAAAAAAGTTTGGGAACCTAAGTATGTGTGGTTCTTCTGACTGCAAGGCTGAGAAGATATGTTGTCAATGTGATCTGACAAGCAATGCACAGTCCTCATTACTGCCAAAGTTACTATGTTACATGCACTGTGACAGTAGCCAGTCCACTGTCCCTTATTGAGACAGATTAGTAGGAGAGCCAAACAGGAGACACCTTAAGCATGGAACTCATAAGCAGAGATCCGGGACCCCACCACAGCAGTGCAGATCGTTCTTCACCAACATCAACCTTTGATTAGATTAACATAATCTGGTTATATTGAATTACTCAGCAATTACTTTGCTGCCTGTTTTCGATTGTTATTTAAAGTTGAAAGTGACAAGTTGTAAATCATCTTCTTTTCGTGCAGTCTTCGTTAATTCCATGTGATTCATTTGCTACTTTGCTATTCCAGAGATGAACAAACAACTCCTGACAATATGAATAATGTGAATTCCCTCCCCTCCTCCTCCCTGAATGTCTAGTTGATGAGTAAAGAGTGCTACACAGACATAGAGAAAATCAAGACCATTGGCAGTACATACATGGCCGCTGTAGGGCTGGTACCTACAACAGCATCCAAGGTACACATGCTATATTTACTGCTGTGTGTGTGTGTGTGTGTGTGTGTGTGTGTGTGTGTGTGTGTGTGTGTGTGTGTGTGTGTGTGTGTGTGTGTGTGTTTATATCTTTGCTCTCGGGCAAAAACGCCACACAATGTCACACTAAAGTAGCCCAAACACCCCATGTGTGAGCTTGTAGAAGTGAAAGTGGTTGTTGTGATTTTACGTATGATTAGGACAGACATGTATCTCCTTCACCTGTTTTATATTATGTTGTGTAAGCACATAAATACACTTGATGCCATGGCCATCACTGAGTGTTATGTACCTGGCCTAGACACAACAAAAAACAGGGGAGACTCAGTTTACCAAAGAAATAGAATTCATTGATTAACCAAAGATAAGTAATCAAACGATAAATCAGGAATGTAGTGTGGAGATTAGTATTCAGTGGTGTAGTGCGTGTATGCATGAGTGAAATGTATGTGTGTGCGTGATGTATTAACAGAAATGTTGAAAAGTGTGCATGGTGGAAAAGGTGCAGGAGGCAAATGAAAAGACCAGAACTGGGGAAGGACTGGGGAAGCAGGCATTTATAGGGCGTCGACACCCGGGCCCAGGTGCGAGCTGATCATCATTAGAAGCTCTGCTCCCCAATCCTATTGGACAGAGAACAGAAATGATTAGGGGCAAAGCAACTACACACAACCACATAAATAAGTGAAGTAGGCCTACTAAGCAACTATATTCACACACACACACAGAACATAGGCAACCGTCACACTGAGCCTATCAGATAGACTGACGCCTTTGCACAATGATGCGAGATGATCTGTTGTTTTCCTATTCATTCTGTTTTTTTATGTCTCATATCTCATATCTTCTGGTCACATCATGTATCCAGTACTGTATACATTCTCTAATGTGTGTAATTAACTTTAGAACTTGTCCTGTGATACAGTACTGTATCTCATCTTAGCTGACCCTGTCGAGGGTCAGCTAAAACAAGTCTGTCTATGGGTTTTATAAATATGTCAAAAGTCAACCAAACAAGAGCTTTTGACTGAACCAGCTCAGTGGTTAGAAGTCTAATACTTAACGGTGCACACCACGGAACCATGTGGTATTGTTTTGGGAGTTATTTAAAGCGGTCCGCTCATGTGAGAGGCAGTTTTGCGTGCGTCAAAGAAGGGGGCGTTGCCAAGTTACTGAAACGGCATAAGCGCTCCTGCCACATGGCTTGGCAAGGCTTACTTATTATTGTGACTAAAGTACATTGGATCCATTGGAACAACAGGTTCCTTTTTCCATTTTCTGAAAAACGTATGTTTTGTAAGGGGTGGGACATACAAGGTTTCCAACCGGCAGTGGCGATACAGGCCTATATTTCTGCATGTGTGTGTATGCGTACATGTCTGAGAATGCATACGCATTTATGGATTTGCATGTCTTACCAACAGCATTTTAGAGATTCAGAATGCCGTCACATTTCAAACCCTGTGTGAGGGATTACCAGCCACTGTGGCATCAGCATATTCCGCATTCATAAAAGTTTGTTTAAATCCTCCAAGGCTGACAAACAAAAGAGCCCTCTCTGCAGCTCGCAAACTTATGCAAACTTTATGCAAACGTTTGGAGTGTGCCAGAGTGCTGAATGTACTTTGGGGGAAAGTCCTGGTATGTACAGTGCTGCTATGGCAGTCTTCAATGATGTCCATAATCACACACCAGAAGGAATATGCCATGTCAAGCCCGCATATCGCTTTAGTTTGGTTGGGTTTGGGTTTTAGCTTGTGTGTTTTTGTACAGTAGTTACAGTATGTGTGAGTGAGTGTGTGTTGAGGAAAGTCCTGGAAAGAGAGGACATTAATCGGGTCCTCACTTTAGGAATTAATGATTATGTTTCGAAATGTGTTGAAATTAGTGGGGAGAGGGCTCACAAGTATATTAATAATAAATGGGTGTGCGTGTGTGCGTGCGTGAGTGCGTGTGTGCGTGTGTGCGTGTGTGTGTGTGTGTCTGTGTGTGTGTGTGTGTGTGTGTGCGTGTGTACGTCTGTGTACGTGTGACGTGTGTGTGCCTATAATTCCTGATTCCTATAGGGGAAGAAGTCCATCACCTCACACTTGTGCACCATATCAGATTTTGCCATTGAGATGTTTGATGTGCTGGATGCCATCAACTACCAGTCATACAATGACTTTGTCCTGAGAGTGGGTGAGTGAAATCACATGTGTACATACATACGCACGCATAATTATATACATACACATTGTCATACATCATTGACCTATGGCAGGCCAGGGGATCCCAGACGTTTTGAGCTTGATACCCAAAGATACATTTGGTGTCTCCCCTACTTGATCCTACTACAGGGACACGAAAAATACATTATGAATTAAGCACATAAGCCCTATTTAACAGAAAATAGACACAATCTGATCGATAACCACTGACCTGAGCCACCGGACGCTATACGTGAGCTGTCCGTCAAGGCTCGGTGAGGGTCAATTCGGCGAGGCCGTGTGGTGGGAAACGCATCACAGAAGAGCGGCGTTCCTGAAGGAAGCTCGTCACGGCCAGCTCTGAAGCCCTGGCGTCCATTGTGTTGGGTATCCTGTGGGGAGCCTGTGTTTAATCACAGCTCAGCCTGATGTACACAATGCCATCCTGTCTGCACACTGCTGTACGAAGCGCGCAGTGCTGGAGGAAAGTACTCAGGGTTTTGGACTTAAGTAAATATAACAATACCACGGTGTAACTGTAAACACACTTGGTAACACTTTACTTGAAGGTCGGGTCTGATAATGCATCACATTTACAATGCATTATAATGAGCTTCCATAACTTGGACAGTTACTGTATAAAGACACTTTATAACTACCGGTATATATAAGTTGTCGTTAATGCACTTGAATTTTGCAGGTTACAGAACTTTGAGGGGCGCCAGCTTTCAGAAATTTCGTCATATGGCAGCCACGTCTATGGACTTAAAAATCAGCACCCCATGTGACGTCTTATGGCAGCCAAGTCTATGGACTTTAATGACATAAATAAACACCACCCTAGGACGTCTTGTGGCAGCCAAGTCTAAGGACTTTTAATGACATAAAAAACACCAACCCAGATCCCACGTGACGTCTTGTGGCAGCCAAGTCTATGGATTTTTATTAAAAAAACAGAGCCCATGCACGTGATGTGGCAGTCAAGTCTATGGTTAATGCTTGTTAAAACACAGGTGTGATTTTTAAGTAGATTTCAAGCTCTCCCCTGCGGGAAATATAGAGTTTTACATCATAGATACGTCACAAGCAACAGATGACTGATGTCACAGACTGGTCCCATGAAGTCTGAGACCCACATTGAAGCTATGCCACATACTCTTTCAGTTTGTTTTTGTTTATTTTTTACAAATTTTTTTCTCATTGATTTAATGTAGGCTCCACATACCCAAAATGCAGTTGTTACTCATCTTACCCCATAGCCACACTCTGAACAAATAAATGGTACACATGCAAGACAGAGCAAATATCACATTTGATCTATAACCCTGTAACTAGCATAAACACTACCTGACCAACTTCCAATTATCTACTTCCCCTCAAACACAGTAAGAGCTCAATAAAATCACTTGACTTGGCAATAACACCATTTTGGCTGTAGTTCAATCAAATGCTGACTTATACTTCCCTGAGGGCCTTAGCCAGGTCAGAAGGGCGAGGAGCGCCGCACCACCAAGCCCCTTGCGCTGCCAACAACACGTCCCACTCCGTCCATGACCACCTATGCTACAGTCAGAATAGAATAGAATAGAACTTTATTTGTCATTGTACAGGTACAACGAAATTTCAAGCAAGCAGTCCTTAAAGTGCATAGACAAAGATCTACAACAAAAAACAAAAAAAGACATGGCAAGAATAAAAACACAAGGTGAGCACGACACATCCTATACTAAAAATACATTATTGCACAACTCCAATACCATCTTGCACATCCCCATATTGCACATATTGTCAATTTTGCCTGGCTACATTCAGTGCAGCTATGGCTCTGGGGTACAGGTAGCCCCATATGTGCCCTCTCCCTACGCTCATTCTGTAGCTCCGAGATGAGGTCACACACTAGGCCCCTCCCACACGTTTCAGGAACGGCGCAAGCTTCCGCAATATACGTTTCTTATCCTTACCACACCATTAATCCAAAACGTGTATGGACCATGTACGTTTACACTAATTCATACATAGGAGCGGCGCAGAAAATCCCGCCGCTCCTATGTATGAAAGCCTTTACGTCCCGTCTTTTGTCAGTCGCTTCCATGTTTATCAAGGAAGTGTGCGTGTGCGTGTGCATGTCGAGTGAACTGAAGTCAGTTGGAAATTTTCGACCAGGGGAGGCGCCGGGGAGGCGCTAAAGCTTTTCAACTTCCTTGATAAACATGGAAGCGACTGACAAAAGACGGGACGTCATACATAGGAGCGGCGGGATTTTCTGCGCCGCTCCTATGTATGAATTAGTGTAAACGTACATGGTCCATACACGTTTTGGATTAATGGTGTGGTAAGGATAAGAAACGTATATTGCGGAAGCTTGCGCCGTTCCTGAAACGCGTGGGAGGGGCCTAGTGTGTGACCTCATCTCGGAGCTACAGAATGAGCGTAGGGAGAGGGCACATATGGGGCTAGGATACAGGCTGTTCTTCAGTCTATTTGTGCGGGTTCAGGACTCAGGACACCCAGCTCCAGGCTGAGTCCCACTCCGTACATGACCACCTATGCTACAGTCAGGACACCCAGCTCCAGACTGAGTCCTCCGTACATGACCACCTATGCTACAGTCAGGACACCCAGCTCCAGACTGAGTCCTCCGTATACATGACCACCTATGCTACAGTCAGGACACCCAGCTCCAGACTGAGTCCTCCGTATACATGACCACCTATGCTACAGTCAGGACACCCAGCTCCAGGCTGAGTCCTCCGTACATGACCACCTATGCTACAGTCAGGACACCCAGCTCCAGGCTGAGTCCTCCGTACATGACCACCTATGCTACAGTCAGGACACCCAGCTCCAGGCTGAGTCCTCCGTACATGACCACCTATGCTACAGTCAGGACACCCAGCTGCAGACTGAGTCCTCCGTCCATGACCACCTATGCTACAGTCAGGACACCCAGCTCCAGGCTGAGTCCCACTCCGTCCATGACCACCTATGCTACAGTCAGGACACCCAGCTCCAGGCTGAGTCCTCCGTACATGACCACCTATGCTACAGTCAGGACACCCAGCTCCAGTGTTGGCCCAAACAGACCTACAGCGTCCACCAGCGCCACCACAAGTTATAACTAGCATAAACACTATACCTGATGTGTGGTGCCGCCTTACAATTATCTACTCCCTCTCAAACACATCAAGAGCTCAATACTTGGGAAAAACACCATTTTGGCTGTAGTTCATTCACTATATACACTATGATGCCATCCATCATATGGCTGCTGTAAACCTATAATTTGGCTCATCTTACCCAGTGGCTCGACTTACCCCGTGCTCCTCCATGGCTATATGATGTACAATGCATCATAATGTGTTGCTGTTATGGTTGCTTGCTGTTACAGTTTACCTGCAAAAACCTGTCAGCCAGTCAGTCCGTCACGCCAAAACATGTCAGTCAGTCCGTCATGCCTTGTAACACGCTCCAATTATGGCCATTACAGAATTCATTCCATATGTTGATCTGACCTCATCTGACCTCATCAAACCCTGTACACTCAAGACACTGCCCCTGCTGCCGCCCTTAGATCTCCATATATGGAGCTGACCTGTTCTGACATTCCATATGTTCATAAAAGGATATCCTCATAGGACGGAAGGACCAATTAGAAATGCCAGTGGTTTATTGCACTAACCAGAGCGAGAACACTATAATAGGCCTACAGTACACTAATGAATGTGTGGTGCATTCATAGCTCATCTTTTTGGTTGTCTTCATTATCGTAATCACAGTGGTGATTCAGAATACTATTCATATCTGTATAACAGTAAAGAATCAGAATCGGCTCTATTGTCACATCACAAATTCGTTCTTGTGCGTATAGTTACTTCCCATCATGTCATGTTTTCCAAGAAAAACAAAGAAAGGGAAGAAGAGCTGGGGGGGGGGGGGGGATCAAGGGAGTAGAAGAAAGAATGTTTGAGTGCTTTTTCCACAGAATGTACAGGTAAAGGGTTTTCTTCTGTATGGATTTACAAGCATTTGCCACAAACATACCACCAAAAGGTATCTTAGCTTATTTACAAGCTTTGCTACATACTCATACACATATGACCTGAGTAACTAGCTACACTTGTCAATAGGTTTCTTGTATTGACTTGCTATGTGATAATAATGGCTCATGCTAAACGGTGTCAAAGCAAACCCTATTTTCGCCTTGATAGTGTCAGGTCATTTCTAGTTATTACTACACCAAGTTAGTGAAAAGCAAACATTACCTGACAGTTAGGCCACCAGACAGGCTATAACAATTCATGAGCATGCCATACTGACTTCCTCTCCCATGTCTTGTCTAGCCTACACAGTAACATCCCAAGTGTGTATGTATTTGTATGGGTCCATTTGTACAAGGAACATGTGATTTGACAGTGTATGGGGGTACATTGTTTTATACACTCACACCGTGTTGCTACTGCAGGTATCAACGTCGGTCCAGTGGTGGCGGGGGTGATCGGAGCCAGGAGGCCTCAGTATGACATCTGGGGCAACACAGTGAACGTAGCCAGCAGGATGGACACCACTGGAGTGCCGGGCAAGATACAGGTATACGCTGACCTCCTCCTTCCCAAACTGATCTCATCTCACACTGAGAACACAACTATACTGTACATCCCCAAGTGTCGATAGTATACTAGCAGTTCCTAGTTCCTAATAGCCTAACTCTTGTACTGAGACATTTAGATCGTGTCAAACGTCTTTTCTCACCTATACACAGGATCTGACATGAATTTTTACCTGATGGTCAAGATTCAGTTTATCCCCTGAGCAAGCAGGCTCAATGACCGGGTTCAAATCCGGGTAGAGGAAAATGTATCCGGAAGAGGAAATGTATTGCAGTGGTATAAATAAATAAATGTCATGGTATTTTATCTTTATACACTGTGCAAGAGGATGCTACGCACACCAAATCCTTATATTGGTGCTGGTCCAGAATAATCTAAAGCAGGGGTTTTCAACTGAGTATGAACCAGGGACCACCACCCTGACTGAGAATCAACCTGGGGACCACCACCCTGACTGAGAATTAACCTGGGGACCATTGTTGTGTTGGGAGGGGGGATATGGTCATGGTGTGGGGGAAAGAAATTAACCTTCCATGTTAAACTCATGTTGCTGTTCATTGTAACTTATTATATGAGTAAGCAGACACTTGCGATTGATTATGGGCACAGTTCCTTGTAATGGTGACTCAACCAGGCAATCCGGAATGGTTTCCCTTGAGATTCTAACTCACCTTTCTGTGGAAGTTCTTGACATCCGACTTCCCAGTAACTGACAACATCGATGCATCATAATTTGTCACCAGATAATTTACTGCATTGTTTCTCAACTTTCTCTAACCCTAACCCAATACAATAAATTCAAATACGAATCTTCACTTTCCTACATTACTAAATGCATGGTGGGATGGGAACCGCAAGGTTGCCAGTTCAAACCCGGGCTCCCCCAGAGTTACTGTCGAAGTGTCCTTGAGCAAGACACTGAACCCCTAATTGCTCCCGATGTGCTAGTTGGTGCCTTGCATGGTTTCCGCTGCCATCGGTGTATGAATGGGTGAATGTAATGCACAATCTATGTAAAGCGCCTTGGATAAAGGCGCTATATAAATGCACCATTTACCATTTACCATGATCTAAACTCTAAGGGTAGACTCAAGGGACAAGAAAGTGGCCATACAGACTGATAGCCAAAGTACACAATTCAATTCAATTCAAAGGGCTTTATTGGCATGAGAAAACATACGTTTACATTGCCAAAGCAGAAAGCACGATACAACAATACAGCAATACAATCAGAACAAAAATTATGTACTTTGAAGGTCAGAATCTTCAATAGATCAACTTCTGTGTACCAAGATCACTTGATGCAGGTATAGTGCAGGAATATACACAATGATTAGTCTTTAGGGTGGTTGTGTTCCATATGATATCCTTCTCCTATCACAGCAACTCACAAATCTTGCTGCTGTGTTTGCACATTGTTGTACTTCGCCCAGCAGATATGGGAGTTTTTTGTCATTGGTCATGTTTTCAAAATCTCCGTGTGTGGTTGTAATCTGTGGGAAGTATGTGTCTCTGATGTCTTGGTACAATGGACAGATGGTTAGGAAGTGTAGCTCGGTTTCCACTTCGTTTAGTGTGCAGTGGGTGCATAGTCTGTCTTCTCTCGGGATACAGGTCTGCCTATGACGGCCTTTCTCGATCGCGAGACTGTGCTCACTGAGTCTGTACCTAGTTAAGATTTTTCTTTGTTTTGGGTCGGTCACGGTGCTCACTGTGTATTCTCTGTTTAGGGCCAGATAGCATTCTAGTTTACTCTGCTTTTGTGTTGCTTCTTTCCAATGTGTCAGATAGTTTTCCCTTTGCTGTTTTATAATTTGGTTTAGTCCAATGGGTTTTCTATCTCGTGGCTCTGTTTGTGTTTGTGCCCGGAGTTCCAGGGCCAGCTGGCTGAGGGGGCATCTCTCTAGAGTTTCACTGTGTGTGAGTGCCTTGTTATGGAGTGCATCTAGGTCACTTTCTTTTAGGTGGTTGTAGAACTTAAGTGCTCTCTTTTTTATTTTGATTATGAGTGGCATAGAATGCCCTTCTTGCCTTGTCTCTCAGGTCCTTTACAGCTTGGTTGTAGTTCCCTGTGCTGCTGATGTTTAGGCCAAGGTAGGTATAGTTTTTAGTTTGTTCTAGTGGGATTGTATTTAGGAAAAATTGGTGGTTTTGGCGGCTGGGCCTTTTTTTAAATATCATGATTTTAGTCTTGGTTAGGTTCACTGTCAGGGCCCATGTCTGGGAGAATTTGTGTAGGAGATCAAGTTGCTGCTGTAGTCCTTCCTTGGTTGGGGACAGCAGCAGCAGGTCATCTGCGTAAAGTAAGCATTTGATTTCTGTGTTTGCCAAGGGGATGCCTGGAGCTGTAGACTGTTCTAACGTTTTTGCTAATTCGTTGATATATGTTGAAGAGTGTTGGACTCAGGCTGCATCCCTGTCTAACACCACGGCTTTGTGGGAAAAAGTCTGTGTGCTTTTCGCCTATTCTAACTGCGCATTTGTTGTTAGTGTACACTGATAGCACTTTGGCTATCATTGTGTGCGCAGCCACTTTCTTGTCCCTTGAAGACTACTTTTTAGATGTTATCTTTAGAACCTTGACAAATTTGCTATCATTGTGACACAGTTCCTGGTCCAAAAAATTATAATGAATCTTAAAAAAAAGAAGGTCTACAAGCTCACAATGCATTGCATCGCGACACATTGTGATCTACCATTTTCGAATAAACAAAGTATAAAACAGGGCTTAATCGGTTAATGTACAAAGTATGTTTTGTAAAGAAAGTTGTCAAATAATTGTACTGGTGTCAAAAGTTCAATATTTGCCTCTGACGAGTAGAAGTATCGAGTAATACTCAAATAAAATAAACGTAGTCCTAACAGTGCTTGAGCAAATGCGCTTTCCGACTTTCCAACGTTCAGACGTTACGGTATCGCTCATTTCCAGGTGACGGAGGACGTGTACCGCATCATCAGTGACCAGTACCACTTCGTGTGCCGTGGCCAGGTCAGTGTCAAGGGCAAAGGTCAAATGCTCACCTACTTCCTGGAGGAGGAGAGCCAGGTCAGGAGGCCGTCGTGGCAGAGCCAGCAGCAGCAGCCCAGGACCGCTGCCGAGCGCTGGCCGAGCCACTTCGCCAACCCCGCCAACGTGTGCACCAGGTTGAGCCCCGGCCACCCCGTGACCACCTACACCACAATGAGGACACCCACGCCCGGCCTGGGCAAACCCACCGCCTCTACCAGCACCACCAGATACCTGCCCTCCACGGTGCCCGCGGCAATGGTGTGATTGACACACACACACACACACACACACACACACGCATGCACGCACGCACTCACACACGCACACACACACACACGCATTACACTGTCTCCATGGTGACTGTGGAACCCTCAACGGTGATAAAGTGTGAGAGCAGAGGTGTGTGTGTGTGTGTGTGTGTGTGTGTGTGTGTGTGTGTGTGTGTGTGTGTGTGTGTGTGTGTGTGTGTGTGTGTGTGTGTGCGTGTGTGTGTGTGTGTGTGTGTGTGTGCGTGCGTGTAACCCACAGAGGGATAGAAATAGCGGCGAGAAGAGACGATGAGGGATGGATAGGCCTACACGTTCATGTAAAATGGGAGGGGGGGAGTAAGGAGGAATTGTTGCCCCGTTCTAATTGAACTGCGTCTGAGGAGTGTCGCTCCACTCCAGCAAAGCATTTTTTTATGTAGTTGTGTGGACTGTCTGAACTGGTTGTACGACCACTATGGGAGACTAAAGATGACCTTCAACGGCTAGTTTTCGAGCCCCTTTTGGCTGCTTGTTTTGACACCACAGGGTGCCATTGACATCAGCATGTTGTTGTTTTTTGTCATGATCCGTAACCGTAACCAATCAAAGACCAAGTATGTGTCCAAGATTTCAGGTTAGAAACCCCTCCAGGGCTGGGCATTGATATGAGGCTAAACATCCTCTGGGACTTTGGATAATGTGATATCGTGACGTGGGATAAGTGTTTTAAGTCTTTTACGGGTTTTAATCACCCGTTTTATGGTTTCAAAAATGTTCACAAACAAATGTGAACATTCAATTGAGAAAATAGACAAACTGCAAGTGGAGGCACAAGCTTGTCCATCTGCTACTTTTGAAACAATTTGACAAATTTAAAAAGCGATTGATATTATCGTCACCATATCGATATTGAGGTATTTGGTCAAAAATGTTCTAATCGCCCAGCCCTCCCCCTCCCTCCCCCCTATACATATATCCACGACTACATTATAATGAAACGTGACATGTCTGTGGAGCACACTTTATTGACCCCTCTCCTCAGTATGAAAACCAAACCAATGCTGCTGCCTTAGCAGTGTTACATTGCCTTTTGGATCAACTTATTGATTGGCGCACATGAATCTGTCGACTGTATTTCAATCTGACAGAACAGAGTGCGTTAATCACTTAAGCCCTATATACTTTCTCGTATGACGAATCCGAATAGCAAAAAATCTTCAGTTTTTGCTATTAAAAAACATCTAAATTGTTTGAAATGTTTAGATTTTTCTTTTTTTTTTTTCTTTTTTTTTTTAAACTTTTTTCTATAGTAAAGCCCAGAACAGGGATGCCATGTTGAAAGTGGTTACCGGTAGTTGTAATACCAACTTGCCTAAACACAACAGAAGGACACTGCCTTCCATCAGCTTTCTTAGCGCCTGCCGTTTGGTGTCAACCCTCAAATAACTGAACGTTCAGGTAACACTCCTCCATGTACACCCAGGCCAGGTGCACTCAGTGTCTTTAAAGTGTGACGCCACAGGTTGCATTTCTGCCAGCGTGTTTGTCACTTATGCTTGACTTCCAGACTCTTCCTTGATCCTAGTCAAAGTGTAGCAATAAAGCCTGAGTTATACTTAGTTGTTCATCGTGTCACGTACCAAAAATATCCAATGTACAAGCGCACAACGCATCGTGCTGCGACGTGTTGTCAGGGCGACAACTAAGAGTACAACAGGCTTAAAGGGGGTGTGAGTGATGTTTCTTTGTTAGATTAAGTGTTAAATAGCTCTGTATTCTAATCATTGCTATAATGTGTAACATGGGTGTCTCTCCAGCTCTTTAATAACCAGAAAATATATTTTCAGGTTGGCATACCAATTTTATCCAATCAGGAGAGGGAACCCCACATAGAAGTGGTAAGACCACTTTTTTAGAGGTTTGGGTTGTGTAGTTATGTTTATGTATCCTGCACAAGATCCCTCTCCTGATTGGATAACATTTGTGTCTCAGCCAGAACATTCATTTTCTGTTCACTAAAGAGCTGGAAAGATGGAGAGACCCCTGGTACCTTAGCAAAGATAGAAATGATTTCTATCTGAATATATAGATCTTTAGAAATAGAATAAAACATAACTTACCCCACCTTTAAACCCAAGCCGCCCCTGCATGCAGTAGCCTGCTGAAGCCCATGTTTCTGACATATTTGTATGTAGCCTACAGTATACTGTGTAGCTCTGGCCACACACTTATAATATCTCTGTGCAGCTGAAGCATGACTTACAACATTTATTTGTGTTTGTGCGAGTGTGGTATGACACTGTAAATGAAACCTGTTCTGCCTGCTTCTTTATCAAGAAATATCTTATATGGTTGAACTATTCTGTTATATAACTTCTATTTTTATGAGACACTTTATGGAAAGCTGCTTTGGTGAAAGGACGGGAGTACTATGCTGTTTACCGAGAAACCTCCAAACCTCCGTGTTGGACCAATTGTATTTTTATTTCTTACTAACATTACTCAACTGTAGCATGTTTATTGGTTGCTACTTGCTAGCCATGCATGAAGTGGTACAAACACTAACAGTCAACAAACTGACGTAATTTCACGTCAGATTTTTTATTTCATTTATTTATTTCATTGGAATAATTCCCCCAAAATATATTTTTCAGAACAGGTGTTTGTGTCATACATCCACATAGAACGTGTTCTCAAACTTGTTCGTGCCATTTTGGCAGCAGACTCCATATCTTAAAACAGATTGTGCCAGGGACCCCTAGAAGAGAAGATTTGTGTTTAAAACAAATTATAAGTAATTCAAACACTTTCAAGATTTTTTATTTTAAACAAAATAATTTGTTGTACAAGCTTATAGATCTGCTATTTTTGAATACCGGTAGCCAATGGTAAAATCTAAAATAACACAGATGCTTTCCTGGTTTTAATGGGTTAAAATCCGATCGCTGCAATGTTTTATCGGTCAATCGGTTTTTAACTCATCCGGGAAATAGAGCGCAACTGTATCACGCAAATGTAGCACTTTGAGATTTGTGTCAAATATAAAGTTCAAGGTTCAAGGTTGTACTTTGTTACATGTTTTGTACAGGTCAAAGTAAAACGTAGTTTGTTTTGGCTTCCTTCAGACAATACATCAGCATAGGTAATAACAGTTATAATAATTATAATATTCAAGAGCATTGTCAAATGTACATGTGCATATAATCTTGGTATATATTGTATATAGCAGCAGCATTTTTTTAGTAGCTGCTACCTAACTTTGTGCAAACAACGTCAGTGTATTTTCAACTTCACAGTATATTTTACGGGGAGGGGGGCACCTGGTTCTTTCTTGTTCTTGACAGTTGGTTCATGTACGTTGGAAGAAGCTTTTTGCCATACCAGGCAGTGAAGCAGCCAGTCAGGATGCTAGAAAGGGGATCCATGCCAACCGCTGTGAGTCACGAATAGATTTAACCAATATAGAATGAGAATACAAGTGTGCTTATAATATTTTATCTTGGCGTTCGGCTCTGCTACATTTTTCTCCCTGCTCGGCACAATTAAACACCATCATTAAACATTAAGAGCAGGGAATTAATAACAGAGCCCACTGGTGGTGCTGGGGTGGTGGTGTGAGCAAACATCACATAACAACCAGGTACCATAAGCAGAAGCATGCAGTCTAGTGCATATAGATATTTAAAAATAGATGCCTCATTGGCCGCTGCAGTTTGTTGGAGCGATGTGTGTTGAAGGAGGGGCGGAAGAATTTACACTGGGGGAGGAAGTACGCCGGAAGTGTGGAAGGCCGTTACGTCACGCTGCCACTCAAGTGATTACTAGCCAATCACAGCGCATCTTTTCCGGGACTTTTGCCCTCCCTTGAGCACATACGGTCCAGAGTCGGAAAGGGTGTCTACCTTTATATGTCTATGGTCTAGTGAGCTAAACCCCTCCCAATTGGTCAGCTGACTGCCACATCCGCGAATGGCATGTGGGTCTTGCACACACTGAATACACGCACATAGTACTAATTCAGCATATTAACCCCTTGAGTATATGTATACGCCCTTGAGCACAGCATGAAACCCCTCGAGTATATCTGACTGAACTAACTCTGCAGGCTACGTATAATTTTTCTCAGAAAGTAGAGGCATTGGTGTGCTTTCTTCACCATTTGTGATCAGGCCTATCACTGTGGTGCTGTCTGCAAACTTGACCACTTCGTCAAGTTACAAATTAAATATATTATTATTATTATTAACTGTGTTCGATTGAGAAAGATTATGCAACTTTGAAGCCACTCATCAGACAGCAAGTTTCCGAGTAGGTGTCTGGATGTTCCGGCGACCCCCCGGGGACCCCCACACGCTAACTCTGTCATTTCTCGACCGTTTCCAACACGGGGAGGCTCGCCGGAACCGGCACCCTGGGCACGTTCCTGTGGGTCTGGAAGTTCCGGGGACCCCCACACAGAGTTGCACCACTCACTTCACACGGGTGTGATTTTTTGTGTTTTTGGGGCTCCCCTACATGTCTTCTATCCTCACAAATACCCAAATTTGAACAATCACGCTTTCATATTTGGGTTTTTATGTACAGTGGTCTCACAACAGGCCAACTGATCTGGTGCTACTTGTGATGTCATAGGTATCTCCCTTACTTTATATGTCCCTTCTTCAGTTTCAAATTTTTATTTCATCTTTGGAGACTGTTGGAGGGGAGGAAGGGTGGCCTTATTATTATGCGTCAAAGATGTAGGATGGGAGTAGCTGGGATGAGATGGAGAAAATAATTTGCATACACAGCGCCCCCCCACCACACCAGGACATTGTGGTACTGCAGCTAAAAGCGCTTTAGAAGCCAGACAGCAGAAATGACATGGACTGGTTATATCAGAGTGGTGATTTAGGCTCAAACCATTAGAAATATCATGTTTGAGGGACATAAACAATATCATATTAAATATTAATAACCGTTTTAAAATGCATGTTGTAGTTCCTTTAAAGTGTGACTGCGGAACATGCTAAACCCACCTTTTGTTTTATATGTTAAATTCAACGGTTTTTTTAAACTTTAAAGACATACAGGGTTTCCGTCAGACATCCGTGACACGTCACACATTTTGATCCCGTGACCGGGAAAAAACCCCACTGGCGCTCGGTTCCTAAGGCTTCTGGGAAACCGAGGCTCAATGCATGGCCTACGGTGCATGTGGGCCGCTTCCCGCTTGATCTGTTCCTTGTTTATGTTTTGCATCGCCGCAGTGGTGGAACCCCCGATTCAAACACAAGCGATGGGACTATTTTCAGGTGAATTTTCATTACAATTGAGAGGTTAGTGTAAACAGGCAGGGAACGGGATTTAGATATTGATTTATAACGTGCTTGCAGTTATGGTTAGGTTAGGGTTTGAGGTTAGGTTGTCGTTGTCGGACCAATAGTATGTCGTACCAAATGCCTGAACCCGTTGATAGCGTGCTGGCCGGTGGGATTCCTTTTCAGGTTAAAACCCATTTAGACCTGAGGACAAATCTGTGTCACCTTATAGCTTTTAACCCTTATTTTAAACTATAGCTGTTGAAAAATAGAATATAAAGAATATATGGCTCATAGCGAGCTTGTAGATCTGCTATTTTTGAAATATCATGAAAATGTGTGCAAATCTTTGAATATATATTCTTTCACAGTGAACGTTTTTAACTAAAATATTTGCTTCTGGAGGGGTCCCTGGAACAACATATTTCCATGGGGGTCCGTGGCCAAATACAGGTAATTCTGTGGGCCTTCCTTGACATGCAAGAGTTTGAGCACCACTGCACCACTGATGAACTGTCAAGATTTGGATTTTGTAGAATCTGGTCTCAATAGCTTAGATGGAAGTCAGGGCTGCAGGGAATGTTTTATTATTTTATTTTCCCCTCCTGAACAGGTATAGCTGTTTTTCTTTTTACTTTTTCTTTTTTCAAATGTGCCAACCTATTTTCATAAACATATCAAACTTTAGTGTTTAGCTGTAACTGGGTTGCTGCAGTCATCGTTGATTTTGTCGTATGACAAATGAAAGTGAAAATCGTTGCTGTCGGGCAGAAACCTTTTGTTTGTAAATGAATGCCCTATACTTGATCATATTAGCGTGACATGCGCCACATACAAGTATCAAAAGTAGCAGTAGCAGATCGACAATTGAGCTTGTGATCTACTGCTTTTGAATTTGAATCCTGAAAAGTAAAAGTTTTGTTTTTTAAACATGAGGTCAACACCCGACAGAGATGAAATAACTGATCTACAAGCTCACACTGCACCGCAAGCTTGTAGATCTGCTATATATGCCATTTTTGAAAATTCTTGACAAGTCAATATTTTCGACATGTTTTGCCTATAATGACAAATGCCTGTATTTTTATTGTTGCAGCTGTTGACATGCATACGAGTTTTGTAATTCAAATGATGGCAAATATTCCTTTATAAAGGTTTGCGTGTACAGTATTGAAATTCTGTGAGGTGAGGTAATGATGACTATTATGAAATGTATTGTAGCTTCTGGTCTGGATGCATATTTTCTGTTTCTAAGCGGTCAAATTGAGGATTTTTATACCCTTGCTGGTGATGGTGGACCGAAAAGGGATTAAGTACAATATTTTTCCTGTGAATTAGATATTTTCATACTGTATAATACGGGTTTGAATTGTTACATGTAAGTATTACTAACTATTCCCGTACACCGTAAAATCCTTTTTCCAAAAAATATATAAAAAATGATTAGATAATAGTTGACTTTTGTTTTGTTGAAGATGCATTTATTGAGATATTTTATGTGAATGTAATTTTGTTTATTACAAATTATCAAATGTACATTTTATTAAGACCCTATTTTCTACTAAGTGTTTACACCGCAGTGATGCTGATGTACCACGATTATAAAATAAAAGCCAACAGAGACGTGTGTGTGTGTGTGTGTGTGTGTGTGTGTGTGTGTGTGTGTGTGTGTGTGTGTGTGTGTGTGTGTGTGTGTGTGTGCGTACGTGCATGTGTGTGCGTGCGCACGCGCGTGTGTATGTGTGCCTGTTTGATCGAACGACCATGAAAAAACATGTCTTGAAAATAACAGTTCAGTACTTCAGTACGCATATGGGTGCACACACACTGACACACATACGCACAAAAACACACAAACCGACTGGTTGCGTGGGGAATGAAAGCAGGTCAAGTTAGTTCACGCAGAGAGGGTCAGCAAACTCGGCCATAAAGTTATGTAATGGTGCAGAATAACAAATAGCTAACGTAAGAGGCTTGTAACAACATTTGGTCAATTTCAGCCAAAGGGCTTTGCAGGCTGACGTGCAACTGTGAACTAGAACAGCAAGGGGAGGGTGACATCATGATGATGCGTAAAAACAAATTAATACTATTAAGGGCTTCACAAATTGCCACAAACAAAGCTAGGGGCTAAATTCCAGGCCCTGGTAACTCTCCCCTGCGTCCCCGTATGTTCTCACACTAGCCTCAAGCAAGAACTAAACTCCTGCCTTCATCTGTAGCATGCCTTTTAAGCAGGTGAGGCAAACCATCACCTGATTGCTAATTGGTAACTCTTATAACTTAACCATGGCTAACTAAGGCCCTTAAGTTATATTACAAAATTACACCAGGAGGTATTGAAGTTAACAATATATTCAATATGTTTCCCCAGGTGCCAATTCATTCACAGATGATCATGATAATAAAGTCACGACCTGATACAAACACAACACACAACCAATCAAAATGTAGAGTCCTCTACAGTGCTTAGCTCATTCCAATCAACAGGTCAGCAATGCAGAGGAGAGACATGTGACCCCACAAATAATTCAATTCCCCCACACAGTGTCAATTAATAAACATTTAAAACTCCAGCCGGATTTCTGTTGCATACTTTGGGAAGCAGCTGTGCAGTGTGTGTGTGTGTGTGTGTGTGTGTGTGTGTGTGTGTGTGTGTGTGTGTGTGTGTGTGTGTGCATTCAAAGTTCCTCCTTACAGGCTATAGGGCACGGGTTGCCCCGTGACAGGGTCCCCATCTAGAACCCTCACACCTGTGGTACCGCCGACTGACTGATATGCCCATATATGGGCGGATCAGAGCCACACAGGCTGGCCACACATTATCACCAGCAGCATTATTTAGATGAATGAAAAAGCAGTCAATTTAGTCAATCAGCCACTCGTCAATTCTCAATCACAGGAACGCACACGTGTACAAATATTTTTTTTCTTAGTAAAACTAGTCAACTAGTAAAAAAAGTGAAAGTGAAAGCTGAAAGTCCTAACATGCGTACATGCACGCGCACGCGCACGCACAGTCGCACACGCGCACACACACATACACGCGCACACACACACACACACACACCTACTTGCAACTACAACATCCCACAAAAGTAGCAGATCTACAAGCTTGAAACACTGCACGAAGCGTCTCAGTTTGAGCTTGCAGATCTGCTACTTTAGCTATTTTTTTATTTTAATCCTGAAAACATACGATATATGTTGCACTCCTGTCACAGAGAGAGCCCATGAAGAGACCATTCAAGTGTGTGTGTGTGTGTGTGTGTGTGTGTGTGTGTGTGTGTGTGTGCGTGCGTGCGTGCGTGCGTGCGTGCGTGCGTGCGTGCGTGCGTGCGTGCGTGCGTGCGTGCGTGCGTGCGTGCGTGCGTGCGTGTGGTGTAAGTGGTGGTTGGTGACAATGGTGAGTATAAGTGCATGCTTGCAGGGATGCATACATTTGTCAGACATAACATTCCGACAGGCATCAGTACGACAACACCGTCGCTCCCGACATGTGTGGCAGGTTAAAATTAACCTGTGGCAGGTTAAAACTAACCCGAGGCTTCCAACATGTGTGGCAGGCTAAAAGTAACCTGTGGGCTTCCTGTGAGGTTAGGTTTAGGGTTGGGTTTTAGGTAGGGTGTCGGACTCATGTCTGTATCTGTTAGTACGACAGAGCAAACACATGCTGGCGTGCGCAGAGTGACGCCATGTTAGCGTGAACGTGGCCATGCCCCGTCGCAGCCAAGATGTCAAGGTTCCTACATTAGCTGCAGGGTCAATTGTGTGTGATTTATGCACACACACACACACACACACAACTGAGAAACTGAAACGCCTGTTTCAAAAGTACACCTTTTCATTTGCCTCATTCTGGTCAAAAGGTCTGGTCAATGAGGAGGAGGGCCATTTACATGTAAAATGGCCCTGTTTATTATCATTATCATTTTTGTTCAAATACTGTACAAATATGTATTCATGTTTTTAATAATGCATCTCGGAATATGAACAGGAAGGACTGTAATGTCAGTTGTTTTCAATGAACTTTGTTAAATGTGTCATATAATCCCGCATATGGGATGGGCCAAAGTGGCATGACACGAAAATAATTATTTCATTCATTCACACACACACACACACACACACACACACACACACACACACACACACACACACACACACACACACACACACACACACACACTCACACACACACACACACACACACACACACACACACACACACACACACACACACACACACACACACACACACACACACACACAATCACTTTACAATCAGTGCAAAGTGCACAACACAATCAACATTCTCTATTCCCTGTTGATCACCCCTGCACGCTTTGTGGCGGCTGGGGGCGGAGGGGGGGGGGCACCACCTGCCGAGCCTGCGGAGCGGATGTGATCAAACAGGCCGGTAAACAACCAAGCCAGGAGTGCCAGAATAAACACTTACGCACTCGGAGATAAGCGGCCGGAAACAGGGGGTGGTGGTGGGGACATTTTCAGGCCTCATTTATTGCGTGTGTGTGTGGGGGGTTAAATTGTCAACAAGCCTGAGTCAGAGACAGTAAGAGATAGAGAGTGAATGTGTGTGTGGGTGTGTGTGTGGGGGGGGGGGGGGGGGGGGGGGAATTGGGGGTGGGGTGTAGCCGAACAGGACACAGCGTGGAGGGGGTTAATGATACTTTTACTGCCCCACCCCCCTACACTAGCCCACCCCCGCCTCCCACCCCTGTGTCATAACATCCCTTTACTGTAAATGTTGCAGGAGCCTGTACTGGACACTGGAGCGTGGGAGGAACACAGATCGTTGCCCAAGACTGTGTGTACATGAACATGTTTATGACCCTATGTACTTGTGCTTGTGCGTGCGTGCGTGCGTGCGTGCGTGCGTGTGTGTGTGTGTGTGTGTGTGTGTGCGTGCGTGCGTATTACAATACCTCTGAGGGCCACATGTACAGTATAGTAGAATTTCAAAAACAGACGTGAGGTCAATTTTATTTCCATGGTACTCACCAGTTTTCTTGTTAAAACATATTTTAGGGTTATAGGATTAAGTATTTATAGGTGATATTTCTGGGTTATGGTTAGAGTTATGCCAGATTTATACTTACTGTAGTTGCACGCTGGCGTTGTATACCAAATATAGCAGATCTACAAGCTCAGAGCATCACATCACAGTGCGTCACAGCCCATCAGTGCACCACATGTGACGCAATATGAGTTTGTAGATCTGCAATTTTGGCTTCAGGCTTATGGTTAAAATGGCAAACAATTAGGCTACACTTAAAAAAGCATTGATAGAATCACCATACTAAAACATAATTTCCTTTCTTTAAAACCATGTAAAATGTGTTTTCATTGTGATACAGATAAATAAGAACTTAAAGTATATATGTATGTTGATTCCATTGGTCAAAATCGATGCTCTGAAAATGCACCCTACCCTACACTTCTGTGCACTTAACATGGGACTACCTCTTTCTACCTGATGGGCGTGCATGGTTACATGCCTAAACTATAGGGTTGTCCCGATACGTTCACGTGATTGGAAATGAGGGCCGATCACATCATTCGAAATGATCGGATCGGGAGAAATCCCTAGCCAAGATTTCGAAACTTTTAATAATTCTAGTAAGACTAAAAGTATTTTAGCAACTTAGCCTTAGGGTTACTTTTAGTAGCAAATTCTGAGTATTTTTATTGCCATAAGCTCAGTCTTTGAACACACCACTGAACTTTAGAACTGCCTATAGGCTACTTAAACTAATTAGTTTTAATCTAGTCTTAGGCAGCCAACAAAAAAATAACACTGGCATAAAATAAACTAAAACATAATTGCCCAGACTCTTCTTCAACAATGAAAGCAAACATTCTTTGTTCTGTAATTGTATGGTACAAAACACTGTCCTTAAACAAGAAACCTAACTTTAACTTCACAAAAACTATGCCTAAACTTAACCTTAACCCTAACCTCACAGAATAATAACCTCAAAACCACGCCCACGGGTAGAAAGCTCCGGGCTGCCGTATTTAGTGGTCAGATGGGTGGGCAATGCTTTCAAGATCTCAAAGTGGGCCCTGATCCAGGAAAGGTTGGGAAGCTCTATTTTCCAGTTCTATCTGCAACACTGCAGGTTCTATCTGCTACACCAGTAAAATCACCTCGAGATTTCCCCACACTATACAGTAAGAAACAAGACACTGTCTGTCAGACACTCGTCAGCGTTACAACCGCAATTATCAGCCCAGGGCTTTTCCCTGTCGATCAAAACGCTCACGCAGGGATTTAACACTTCCTGCCACAGTTACGCACTTCCACTTTACTCAGCTGAAACATGTCCCTGCATGGAACCTTCATTTCACAATAGCGAGGCGTCTTCCAACTCCAGGGCAATTCCTGATTCGCAACCATAACACAAACTTCAGTACAAAAGACATCCTCTGAGAACTTGCATTTGTCCTCCTTTATTCAAGGGTTAATTCCTAACGCCAAATCAAATGGGTTCAGATCTGAGCCAAGTCTCCTGAGGAGATGCGTCTGAAGCCTGTCCTGGACGGGGTATCCGGACGTAAAAACAAATCCATTCAGGACCTTTCCGAGGGTGTTATTCACCCTAAGGTACAGTGTGTACTTGAACTTTACATTTATGTAAGAAGCTCTACTGACCCTTGCTGACCTGTTGTTCCTCCTATCATCAGACTCGTGACTTGCAAGCAAATGGACTATGCGAAGACAAGTTGAAAACACTCTCTGATATGTGTGCTGTGGGAAGATCATCGTGACCAGAGATAAACAGGTGCATTACCGATTGTGAAATGACACACAATGTAAACACAGCTGGAGGGGGATATCCCAACGCTTTGTGATGGATTGCCTTGTGTAGATCTGGAGACACATTATGTGCCCATGATGAGTGCAGCCAGCTGACAAACATGCTTAAGTCTCTGTTGTTTAATGTTCAGCTTTAACCACATGAACCTATTGTCCCTATTCTGGCCGTGAAAATTCAGAGAAAATAGCAGATCTACAGTAAGCTCACAATATACACTGTGGCACACGCTGCATTGTAGAATGGCTATTTTCGGCTGCGATATTTAGTGTAGAGCAAAACAGTATAGTAAAGTCCTGGGGGAGTCCAGCCAATTACTAAGTAGGCCTATATTATATAGAATATAGGGTTTAAGTCAGTGTTTCTCAACCTGTTTTGGTCCAGAGAAGGATGAGGCTGGCAGGACTGCTTCAGGCACCCAGAACTTGAGGCAAGTAAATTGACCCTATGGGAGCCAATCCAGGGCAAAGCCAGGAGGGGAAAGAAGCGTACCACCTATGTAGACGTGCGACGTGCTGCAGAGCTCAAGAACCTGATGTTGGATAGGAAATTGTGGAGGGCAGTGATCCAGGAATCCCGAGTTGGTGTTGGCTAGACCTCACTCTCGCAGCAACTAACTAACTTTGGTCCAGTGCTCCCTATCCAATATCCAGGTCCTTTACTCCCTCCATTAAAATGTAAGCTTTATTTGTATTGTGTATTGCGTTGCTTTAACTTGCTTATATAATTTAGAAAACATCTCATAGATGTGGCCAACTGTGTGTAGTAGGCCTAACCCATTTTCAACATTTTTCATTCTTGTGTTGTCAGTTTGCCAATAACGAATGTTTATTATCAGTGTCCAGGCCAGAGTGTCCCGGAGTAAGGGAATGCGAACACAAAAACATTGCAACACAAAGACTTCCATCAATGCAATTTCAGAAATATATATAATAATTCATAACAGATACTCTACCGTATGAATGTGTGTGTGTGTGTGTGTGTGTGTGTGTGTGTGTGTGTGTGTGTGTGTGTGTGTGTGTGTGTGTGTGTGTGTGTGCGTGCGTTTGTGCGTGCGTGCGTGCGGTAGGAATGGAGGAGTTGTTACTGTAACAGTGCAGTTGAATGGAAAACTCCACTCAGTAGCACAGGGACATTTGGCAAATGCGACCAACTCAGTTCCGTCAATCCATTCACAGGTTTCCAATCAACGTTGCCAAGTGCAGTGGCTCTGACTTCCTCCCTGCAGCGAAACACACACAGATGCACACGCACGCACGTACACACGCACACTCACGCACACCCACAGAGGAGGAAAGCAAACACAATAGATGCTGGTGCATGGGAGCCTGGATTTCCTGGGTTTCCCACACACAAGTGTACAATCACACTCACAAACATGCACAATTGCTCTGACATGCACACACACACACACACACACACACACACACACACACACACACACACACATGAGCCATCATATGTGTGATGTGTGACGTTTTCAGTTCTTTGAGATGCCAAAGAACTGAAAGCGGCCTACAGTTTGAAAGGTTCCTTTACCGTGACCAGAGCTCCATTTCATTGTTTTTCACTCTGCGCTGGCCCTGACATGGCTTACCTGATTATGGAAATCTTGGGAGGAGGAGGGTAGAATAAAAAATAACAACTTTTCGGGGGATTATACAGTCACCATGCCTGCCCACGTCACATTCCTACCCGCTGAATCTCAGCCCTGGGAAGAGAGAGGCTAATTGGCTGTTGCGCTGCTACTGTATTGTGCACTGAGCGGACGTGGACGTGACACCTCATTAGACTAGACTAGAGTAGACACACAGAGGTACTGCACCACTGGTGCGCAGCTGCGACCTGAAACAGGTGAGATGTGCATCCCAGACAGTACAACCCAATTTATATGCCGTTCGGCCCACAGCCAAAGCCCAAACTGGCTCAGTGGTCCGTCCCCCGGCCCGTCCCCATTCCTGATCCTCAAATCCCAGACACTGGCTTCAGTTAAATCAAAGAATTCAAACTTTAGCCAACCAAAACCCAAAGTAATGGTCTCATTAGATTACTTGATTTGATGTAAACTCGCCCTGAATGAACCCCACTGTAGGGGATGTGAAGAATGGGGAGGCACATATAGGCCCTCCTGAGCCTCTGGCCATAGGCCAGCTCATATAGTATTGTATAGACCCATCCAGGCAGGTGTGCATTCTTACGGTGGGTGTAATTTTCAAACAAGTCTGTTTTTCTGTGCTCCCCCTTGTCCTTATGTACCCTCCTCGTGTCCTGCAAAGGGCAAGGGGTTCAGATGTCCATAAATGGTATAGTTCCAGTGGAACATGTCTGTGTATTATGTGCCTTTTCATGTGAACAGGGGCAGCCTGATATGTTGTATGTTTTTGCCATGAGGGCTCATGTCTAAGGTAAACATTCCCGGGGATGTTCAATGCCAACAGCCGTTTGATCTTCATCACATAACATGTGAAAGAGGCAGATAAAGCCTTATCACTCTCTCACCCATCCATGCACAAACCCTGTAGGAATGATAGGGGGGCCTTGTAGGGGTCGACCCTCTCAGGCCCTGACAGGTCTTGCTGTGTGCATGTGTTTTTGTGGTCTGGCCATGACCTGAGATAACACTCCACTGTGTTTGGCTTGCCTCTTCTCCCTCTTTCCCCCCTGGAAACGGACAGCGAAGAATGCTCAGAGCCCAATCACAGTCGGAACGATTCACTCTTCCACATGCAATAGTCCACATATACAGTACTTTAATATCCATGCTCCTAGCTGGTGCATATACTGTATGTGTCTCCCCTACTCTAACTACCGGGTATATGATATACAGTATATGAGCTACAGTGCACGGTCCTGTGGCGTATGGCCCTCTGGCCTGCTCCTATCTGGCAAGCATGGGGGCAGAGGCCGGAAGGGGGGGGGGGGGATTGGAATAGGATGGCCAAGGAAACTAAAATCTCTTCCTTTAAGCTACAGTAGGTTTACTTTACACTCCCTGGGAGCGCTCACAAGGTTTAGAAATGCACATCCCCCCTCACATATCAGGACCATGTGGACCATGTGGTCCTGCATGTGACTGTAGGTCACATTTACTATGAAAACCTGCATGAAAATCTGTCAGTTAGTCACCCACGCCTCCATATAATGATCACGCCTCGTGACATTACGCCTCCATCCATATATGGTCACACCTTGTGACATCACGCCTCCATATATGGTCATGCCTCGCCTCGATCCTCCCCACCCGTCCTTCCTGTTCTGACATTCCATGTTGATCTGACCTCATCAAACCCTGTACACTCAAGACACGCTCCATATATGGCCAGTACAGAATTCATTCCATACGTTGATCTCCCCATGTCAAAGCGCCAGCCCTCGTCCAGCAGTCTGCCGTCACCCAGGCGGATGCGTGCACGCAACCTTTCTCGCCCTCAGGGCATCTTACTGGTTATTGTGGGCTTGAGAAGCCAGACCACTATGTTATTTCCATTCTTTATTCTGCTACCCCCTGTGAATTCCCCCATCGAAAAGAATGGGATTTTATAGCAATTATTGCTGCTGTGTCAGGGACCCTGACTCAGGGTGAAAATATGAAAGGACTTCCAAATTAGGAAAGCAACATAAACATCTTCAATTGGAACACTGTGGTAGCCTACTGCATAAGAGCACACGACTCACTTTGAAATGCAATCATATGGATTACCATTGCAATCAATGCTCCATCTTTGCTTCTAAAGCATCTAATACATTAGCCCTGAAAGATGACTATCATATACTAATACATCAGCAGCTGATAGAAAAGTCTTAACAATGTCATCTGATTGAATTCACCCTAAATTGAATCCAAAGGCACTACTAGGCTTGAATAATTCACTGAAGTCACGTTACTATACTAATAGCCTTGGCTTTATTGTGGCTTTGACAAATACCAATAAAAGTTGAGTCACATGACATGAGAATGACTCGCTGGTAGATGACGCAATCCCGTCAAGCAATTGCATGAAGTCAATTAGGCTACTTGATGAGTGACACACAGAAGACCGGCCTGGCTGGGACTGAACACATAGGCTAGGTTATTGCGTCAGTTTAAAACACAACGTTTTTATTATTATTTTTATTTTATTGTTTTCTTTCTTTCTTTCTTTTGTCTTTTTAGGGGGAGAACTGTGCATAATTTGAAGTCTGTTTAAAGATTTGATTGATTGATTGATTTGAATACTTTAACAGTTGGATTTATACAAAATTAGCTAAAAGGATAACAACAAAAAAAAGCCCAAGTGGCTTAATTTCCATTGTGGTCCTGTGCAATAAATTCATCGAGACATTTAAAGACAAAACAAAAAAGAGAAGAATAATATGTATCGGCTACAGTATGAAACCGTTGGGGGGGGGGGGGGGGGGGTATTTCTGGTAGCCTAATAAGCTTAGACTTTTTACACTTCTTAAGGCCTACTTATTTCTGCTGTAGTAGGTAGGCCTAGTGTGGCACGGTGGCACTTGATCTGGACGAATACTCATTCCTCCATGCTGCTCATCATTGAGTGACACTTAGTTTACTACAATAAAAATCAATGTGCAAACCTATGGCACATTTGCTGCATGGGCGAGGGACGTACGTGTATCGCAGTGTCAGCGGAGCCCCGAGCTCAAGCTTAAGGTCTATTATTACACCAGGAAACGACCGGATAATTACAACAGGACTTCTGCGGTGCTGAGCCAAAAGTGGGTTTCAGTATGCTAGAGAGATCACGTACCGCTGCGCCCCAGAGACGTGACTCAATGGCGTAAATGGTGACCCCCATTTGCGTAGCTATTTCTGAATTGGATCTGCAATGCATGGATGCCTCCCCACGTCAAATTAGAGTTGAACAGCACCGTTTCAGTCTCTCATGCAGTTCTATTGGTTGTGTGGGCGTGCGTAATCTGTGCTCATTTGTAGGCATACTCATTTCCCAGATATCTGAAGGGACAATTAAAACCAAAACAAAAAAAACGTATGAATAGCATTATTGTCCCTGGATAGATGTTCACTTGTTTGCTGTGGGAAATGTGCTTTTTTCGGTTTGGAGGTCAAATTAACTTTGAACTATTGGCATCACTTTTTCTTCTTTCTTTTTTTAAATAAACTACCTAGAATCAAACCATATAGTCTACTAGCCTACTCTACTGTTAGCCTAAAGCGCTTTAATTGCACGCATGTTGTAAACTCCTTGATTAGGCTACACATGTTTGTTGTGAGCAACAGCACACGCGGATGTCGTCACTCGTTCGTAATACATGCAGGCACTGCCTGTTCCAAAATAAATATTGACCGTGATTTACGCGTTGTATTGGAATAAACTCCCTCTCTCCCTGGCCGGACATAGGCGGGCCAATCAGAGCCCATCGGATCATTACACCTTCTTTCTGAAATCATTCATAGTCGATGCATTTACAAGGACCCGACTATAAATACGGCTGCGCGCAACGGACACTTAGACATTTTTCCAAAATCAAAGAAGGCAACAACTGAACAACAAGAAAAAAGACCAAAAGAAAAACCTTGGAATTCGGCTTACAACTGATTGTTTCCCCTGCCTTCATATCTGCATCTGATAATTCTATATTTAGAAACCGGCTCCTTAATTCATTTGCCATGATGAGTGGATTCTATTTAAATCACGTCGTGCTGGTAGCCGTGTGCTCCGTGCTGGCCGCAGTGTCGCTAGGGTCCCGGTACCGGGGCCAGAGCCGATCCGCTGCGCCCCGTGCACACCCGAAAAGATGAACGAATGTCCAGCAGTTGCGCCTGGGTGTGCCGAAGTGCTGCGGGAGCCAGGCTGCGGATGTTGTCTTGCTTGCGCCCTGAAGGCTGGAGACTTGTGCGGGATCTACACGGCACC
>NC_137869.1:33073365-33080865 GCF_963924005.1 Protomyctophum bolini | reverse complement strand
AACGGCAAGCGGATTCTGGGTTCCGCCGACCTCCCAGGAGACGCAGAGTGCCCTTGAAAAGTCCCGCCCCGCCAGAGCGCATCAAAGGACGAAAAGCCACTGATTCTTCTGTCACTCTTTATTTTTTTATAGCTATTATTTATTTATTTTTATTTGATTATTATTATTTTTTTCATCCATGGTGGTGTTTGATTCAGGTACACTGTCATTGTGGGGGACTGTCGTCCCCATCCCACCCCACCCCCACCCACCAAAGATCTATTTTTATTTTATTGTTTTGTATTGTATTTTATATGCTATCTATTATACATAACTCTTACGCCTTATTTATTTTTCTGATTGTATTATGTCATTTGTATATTTATATTCGGTTTACCTTATTGTTATAATTATTATTATTATTATTATTATTTGTGTATAAAGTGTATATAGGGTCAGCTTGGCGGCTTGATTCGTCACAGAATCCAAGCAACAAAAGCACTGGGTGACCAAATAGTAATTTAGAAGGATTTCTAAATGTTATTGTTTGTCATTCCTGACATGATACAACTCAGCTAAATGTCAGTAAATGCAAAGCCCTCCGTTTGGGAATCATCCGCATCTAACACAAATCCCATGGTCCAATGGGGCTGGGCATAATGCTGATGGGCGGCCTCCTGGTCCAATGGGGCTGGGCGTTATGCTGATGGGCGGCGGCCTCCTGGCGGCGGCGCAGCCTGTCTCTCACACACGGGTCTACCTTTAAAACCTACCTCCGATGTTGGTGTCTCTACTGTCAGTTATGTTCCACGTGTCTCTACTGTCAGTTATGTTCCACGTGTCTCTACTGTCAGTTATGTTCCACGTGTCTCTACTGTCAGTTATGTTCCACGTGTCTCTACTGTCAGTTATGTTCCACGTGTCTCTACTGTCAGTTATGTTCCACGTGTCTCTACTGTCAGTTATGTTCCACGTGTCTGTCAAAGGACTTTGTTGCTGTTTCACTTTTTTTTGCGCCGCTGATCTCTCCAACTGGGAACACAAAGAGATGAGCTCGTCTCTGGCGTTCCACTCTGAACTGTGACGTGTGGCTATTATGGGGGGGGGGGGGGGGGGGGGGGGGGGTGTTCTGCTCTGTCTACATGCTGCTGTTGGGGAGAGAATTGTTTTTGTGAGTCTATTCCAAAGTGACTAACTGCACAGCAAAATCCAGGTCCATTTTTACACTCTGAAGAGTTGAATGAGCACTGAGGATTTTGCTGTATGCTCTCTCATGTGACTGTATACGCATTTTGTTATTGAGATGTAATGTATAAAAAACAAAAAGTGATATATTTAATAAATACTTTAACCTCAGTTTTCTTTTGTGCCCCAGGCTCCATATACTGCACAGTGAGTGTGTGTGTGTGTGTGTGTGTGTGTGTGTGTGCGTGCGTGCAATGGCTGAGTGAAATCAATCATCGAAAACAAAACATAACACGTAACTTAACCAAGTGTGAGGTTGTGCAATCGGAACGCATGCACATACACAGGTACACTCTCATTCACACATACACAAACACAAGCTGTCCTATCCTGTCTCTGTGGATATTGCCCGAGGAGCTCATTTCTATATTCAGTGTGTGTTTGTGTGCAAGCATTCATGCATGCAGTGTTATCATGGGGATCTATAGTGTGTGTGTGTGTGTGTGTGTGTGTGTGTGTGTGTGTGTGTGTGTGTGTGTGTGTGTGTGTGTGTGTGTGTGTATGTGTGTGTGTGCGCGTGTGTGTGTGTGTGCGTGTGCGCAATCTGCGCATGTGTGTGTGAGGAGGGGGGAGTGTTGTCTAACTTTAGACAGTTCACCAGGACATGGCTCTGGCTGGCCCTCTGCTATGCTGCCTTTTGACCCGCTCCCTGTTTGCTTTGGTCGGGCACAGGAATTCGCCTCAACCTCTCATGCCCACTGCCAGCCTGCCTGGCACCACCAGATTTATTTTTATTCTTTACAAATTGGACCTTTGCTTTATCCTCTTTGCCACATTCCAAGACTGAGGGGAGCCTGATCACATTCAAGGACTTGTGCCAGACTGATCCCCGTTCTCATTACCAATATGCCTAAACCACTTCATTATGAAAAAGGAATTTGGAGAGAAAAAGGAATTTGGAGATTATCTTTTATTGCCTATCGATGAGTCTTGCTTTGAACATTTAGGCGTTTAATTACCTTAATGTGAAAAGCAGCAGAAAGTTCATACAAATGACAACTAGGACAATAGCTTAAAATAGTGTTCATTTTTTTATTTAAAAAAAAAAAAAACATTAAATACAAATTAAAATTGAACAAAAACAAAATCATTTCTTTCTCAAAGAAAATAATAGCTGTGTGATTTCTAGTTTAGTAACATGAAAAGCTTAAAATCAAAAAACTCTTTTAAAAGGATAAAACACAAAATGAAATGAAAAATAAAGTACATTTACCCGTGAACAGAGAGAAATTCTTTAACGTGACCGGTGGGGGAGGGTGGGGGGAGCAAGAAAATCAAAAGGTGACATACAGAGGTGACCCTGGCTCTGCATGACAGAACTGAGACTTGGATGGCAGGGTGTGCATGGGGAGAAGGGACGTAACTGAGTGGTGAGAGGTTTAGTGGCTCCTACACAGCCAATGAACTCAACATGACCAGAGACCTGAGTGTCCTACTGACATAGAGAATCGTCCCCCCCTCCCCAACCCTCCCTCCATTCCTTCCAGGGTACTCACTCACCCGCGGGGGGGCTCGGAGCTTACAAAATGACCCTGCTGAGAAACAGCAGTAAAACAGTTTTCATTAAAAAAAAGGAAATATATATAAAAAAAAGAAAAAAAAAGAAACATTCATTAGTGATTATATTCCCCCAAAATACGTTGAATCATAGACTTTATTGTGCAATCGGTGAGTCACTGAATTGTTTCATAAGAATAAAAAACAAAACATAGTTTCGATCAGCTTATAATTCTTTCTTAGATAAATAACTTTCTTTTCACTTTAAGTACTGTACATGATGTCTAGTCAGACACGTAGCTGGCCAGGAAATAATAATAATAAGATTTTATATATTTATATATAAAAAGACACGCTTACAAATATCATGGGGGAAGGGGATAGCTTAAACATAATTTTATGTTCCGACCCCCTATACATCAAGTCTTCGAATAGAATGGGATATAGCACCAAGAGCTTGGTTGTAATTCATTTGCTGTTAGCTTTTTTTGTGTGTGTTTTTTGTCTTTGTTTATTTTTTTTAGTGAGTGTACAGCCGATTCCATGCTACCGAGCTACTGGGCTAGCATCCATGCTACCGAGCTACTGGGCTAGCATCCATGCTACCGAGCTACTGGGCTAGCATTCTTTGCCGGCACTCTCAACTTTTCAAGTCTCTTCTCTTTTTTTTTTTACACAGGATGCGGGAGAGAATCAGACAGGAAGCTCCTCAGTGGACCCCCCGCCTCGTGTGAATGCATATATTTGGTGCCGTGTCCACCTGGTGGAGTTATGTTGGCATGAAATCATTTGTACAAGTGTTTTCAAAGAAATGAAAACAAAGCAACGACAATATAAGAAGGAAAAAAAGGAAAAAAAAGTTGCATTGAATGGAAGTTTTGAGGGGTGGGGAGGTGGTAGAGGAGGGGGTGTTCTATATAAGTTCACTGTCAAAAGTCCTGCTGTACCGTCGTTTTCCTTTTATCTTCTTGTCTTTCTGTCTCTCCCTGGGTTTTTAATATTGTTTTTGTTTTCCTTACAGTATCTCGCTGTCTCGTCTGACGTTACCTTGCAGGAAAGGTATGCAGACGCAAATAGGTCCAATCGTCTTTAACTGCATGCGTTGGCGAGGAGCGGTGCAGCTAAAGTGCTTTAAGTGCTTGTGCTCAGGCTTGAAGCATTGGGCAAGAAGGGAGTCAGTGGAGGATGGGGGGGGGTAGAACCTGTGACGGAGCAGGCCGGGCACGCAGGGCACGTGCTATAGTTTGAAACAAGCCTACATCAGTGTACATACACACTGCTGTCAGCTAGAGAAGTGAAGAGGAGCAGGGTGCTGGGGATGAAAGACGGAGAACATCGTTGGTGAACTTGGCATGTGTGTGTGTGTGGGGGGGGGGGGGGGGGGAGTTGGGGGGTGCTTAGTTGTTGATAGGAGAGGGGATCAGGGGATACGTTTAGGCACAGCAAACAGAGGACTCACAGGGGCAAAGATTAGGGTTCAGGATAAAGGCTTGAGATGAGATTAGAGCAATCACAGTGGTTCTCAAACCTTTTCCATTTCAAAGGCCACTATAACTCGGAGAGTGTACAAAATTAAAGTGTAAACTCTCAGAGTTACAGACCTATAACGATCCATTTATCTGAAACCCCCTCAAGGAAACCTGAGGGTCCATGGACCCCCTCTTTAAGAACCACTGGTTTAGAGCACCTCACCACCTCAGACCACATGGGCCACAGGGGTGTGTGTGTGTGTGTGTGTGTGTGTGTGTGTGTGTGTGTGGGGGGGGTACATGGGTAGGGGAATAGTGAAGCGAAAAGGAGGGGTTTTAGAAGAGGGGTCAGGGGCACATAGCTATGGTTCTAAGGCACTGCACCTGTCCGAAATACCTCTACTTCCCCTCGCCCTGCCCGTGTCCCTATGGGGAGGGGGGAGGCCCTCAGCAGGCCGATACCTCAGAATGGACCCTGAGCCTGAGAGCTGATGTTTTTATTGTTCGTTTTTTCTGCTTTGTTGAACTGAGGAGGGAGATCTCTAAACAGAATGAACTGAGAAGGGACATCTCTAAACAGAAGCTTTTTGAAGTACAGCGTTTACACAAACACTTTGGGAGATACCACACACATACACACACACGCTCACGCGCGTGTGTGCGCAGACAGGCACATGAACACACGTTGCGGTGGGGAGGGGGGGTCACAGTCACAAACGAGTCCTCTTTAAAGTGAGTGGAAAAGTCCCTCCTTCCTCTCTCTCTAAAAGAATAGTGCAGACGATAAGATTTCCCTCCTCTCTCACTGTAGAGAGGATGGAGGTTTCCTTAGCTCAGAGCACATGGCTGACAGAAATCTCGGCCAATGGCCTTTCTAGGCTGTGCTCCTCTGTCTTTCTCTGACACCCCCCCTTCCTTCCACCAAAAAGTCCCTCTCTCTCTTTCTCTCTCTCGCTCTACCCCTCTCTGACAGACCACATGACTTGGAGTCAAAGGTCCAGAGCTCCTTCCAAATGATTACATAGACTAAATGCAGGAGCAAATTTGTCTCTCTCTCTCTCTCTCTTTCTCTATCTCCCCCCCCCCACATTCTCACTCTCTCCATACGCTCTCGTTCTCCCCCGTTCGTCCCTCTCTCTCATTTGCTCTCCAGGTTGTAGCACTGTGTCTCGCCCCTCTCCTTGCCATCGTAGCCTGGCAGTGGTTGGCCGTACTTGTCCACACACCAGCAGTAGCCCCGCTTCCTGCCTTTTGACGGGCGGCACTGCAAAGAGACCAGAGGGTGGGGGAGAGAGAGGGGGCGGGGGGTTAAACAAATGTATTACCTGAACATTCTGTTTGTTATATTAAGCTACAGTATTGCTATGGCAAAATACTGTATATTTGTTCGCACTGAGTGTGCGTTTGCTTCACGTGTCGGAGAAGGCCGATCTATGAGCTCACAACGCATGGTGGCTGCTGCGTGTCGTGAGCACTATATATACACACCAGTTTTAGGAAAGGAGCCTTCAGTCTCCAACAGGTAGAATTGTGCAGACAAGGTAACACTGGCGTGGTAAGAGACCATGCAGCACACAGACACCATTCAGCGGGTACTGACTGCCCTCCATAGTGTTGGAGTGGGGGAGGGAGGGAGGGAGCCCGTGGACATAGATTAGAAAAACAGGTTGACAGTCTATCACTTTGAGACGCGTTGTGCAAACAGATTAGCGTTTCCAAGGTGAGGCCTTAAATTGACACAAATGTATCAACACCCGCTCGGATGAGCACTGAGCGTGTGTGTGTGTGTGTGTGTGTGTGTGTGTGTGTGTGTGTGTGTGTGTGTGTGTGCGCGCGTGTGTGTGTGCGTGTGTGGAGGTGCTATCCCTGCCCTCCCTCCTCTCTGTTGCCCTTTTCATTTTGGATGTTTGTCAGGAATGAGGCAGAGTCATGCCTCAGCAGAACTCTAATAAGACAAACATCACATAGATGAGGAGGAATGCCCTGCATGCCAGCCTCTCTCTCTCTCTCTCTCTCTCTCTCTCTTGTGTGTCTGTCTTGGACACACACCCACTATAGTGCAGCAACAAAGCCTGGTGTCTGGTGGTTGGGCATCATTGAGACCATATATGTATCGATCTTGGGAAAGAGCTATTCTTTTAACTCCCAAGGGTGTACAAATAGACCCTTTCAGGGTTCTCATTTACTGCGTGGGAGATCCTACGATCCCTAAAAGCGAGCTCCAACACTCACTTACTCGTTACAGCGTAAAACCAGGAGAGTATACTTTACACACTGCATTTCATTTCTGTGTGGAGGGCCGTTGATATATAAACTTTGTAGAAAGAAGAAAATGCACAGATGCTGTTAAAAAGCCAAAGGCTGAGGCGAAGTTTGTACTATATCAGGCCCATGGGCTCAAACCAGTGGGGGGTGTACTGAGAAAAAGTAGATTCTTTTCGATAGAGAGCAGGGGGGAGGGGGTGTGTGGAGGTGTTGGGGAGGCGGGGGGGGGGGGGGGGGATGCAGTGAGCGAGTGAGAGTGAAGGAGTGTGAAGGTAAACACAGAGTTGCTAAAATATTTGCCAAGGCCAGGGCCGTGGGGGAAACCAGCACTGCTATTCTGGGCAGCTGGCAGACACTCAAAATCATCTGGAGCTGATTATGGCCTACACACACACACACACACACACGCACACAAACGAAGACACATACACACGTGCGTCTGTGTACTTGTGTGTGTGTGTGTGTGTGTGTGTGTGTGTGTGTGTGTGCCTGCCTCCCACCCCCCCACAAACACACACACACACACACACACACACACACACACACACACAATGCACATCCATATATATATCCACACATGCATGTGCAATGTCATTCAGTTCCACTCTTCATGACTGAAGGCTCTGACATGGCTACATTTATGAACTGTGTTTATGGTACGGGACACAGCATTGCAGTATGATCTCTGTGTAGGTCTGTTTAGAGACCGACATTATGAGCACTGTTTAGGGTACTTAAGAAAGAGCACCGTGTGTCAGTTGACTGATCTATTTGTTCCGTCCTAAACCTTGACACCAGAACAACCTCTTATACTATAAGTGGAGAGACACAGACAGAGAGACAGATAAACAGGCAGGCAGGCACAGACAGACAGACAGGCTGCAGACGTTCAGACAGACAAGACGTTCAGACATTCAGACAGACAAGACGTTCAGACAGACAGATGTTCAGACGTTCAGACAGACAGACAGACGGTAGTGTAGACTAGAGTGTGACCAAGTGTGTGTTTCCGGTGCAGTACACATCCACGTGCACACTGAGTGTA
>NC_137869.1:33038365-33068365 GCF_963924005.1 Protomyctophum bolini | reverse complement strand
GGGTCCCTGTTTCAGCTCTCTCTCAGCTTGAAAGACGCCTGGTTTATAGTTTACGGTTGGACTATGCTTGCTTTAGTTGTGCACCGGTGTCATGCACCAAAGATAGGCAATCTACAAGCTCTCAACACATCGCTGCGCGGCACGTGGAGAGCTTGTAGACAGCCTATTATTATTGCGACTGTAGGTCGCATTCACTATGAAAACCTGCATCTCCCGCCCGTCCGTCACCCATGCCTCCATATGGTCACACCTCGTGACATTACGTGACATCACAAAGACCCTTAGATCTCCATATATGCACTGACACGGCAACAGTTCTCAACAGGCCCGAAAATTAAGGCCCGGCCCTACCTGGGCCCTCATCAAAAGCCCTCATGTACACTCAAGACACTGGCCCCGCTGCCACCATTAGATCTCCATATATGGAGCTGACCTGTTCTGACATTCCATATGTTGATCTGACCCCCCATGCCAAAGCGCCAGCGCTCGCCCAGCACTCTGCCGTCACCCATGGCGGGTGCGTGCATCGCTTCTCGCCCTCAGGGCGTCTTACTGGTTATTATTATTATTGTAGACAATATTTCCCCATAAATGGCCCAAAAAAGGTTGAAAAAGTAATTATAAAATGATGTCCTCACAAGTATAATAATACAATTGTGTGTGTGCATGTGTGCGCGCCTGCGCGAGCGCGCGCGTGTGTGTGTGTGTGTGTGTGTGTGTGTACTGTGTGTGCATGCGTGTGTGGTCGTGCGTGTGTTATGGTTGGGTTAGGTGACTCATGGTGCTAGAGGGGGGGGGGGGGGGGGGGGGGGGAGGGTGACTCATGTGTTTCTCAGAAGGAGCCAGAACTCTTGGGAACCCCTGCGATAAGGCTGCCAGGAAGAGAAACAGGGGATGTATCTGACACGCTCCGCATCTCAATCACCCCCCCCTCCCAAATCCCCTTTCTCTCAAGTCAGCAGATTGTTTTCTGTGTCACTTTTTCTTTTTTCAGGAGGGACGGGGGGGACGGGGGGTGGGGCGTGTTGTTACCTCAACATCCTTTTCAGTTCCTTCCTGCGTCTCAGTCTCAGTAGTGAGCCGGCCACGCTACGGGTGGCCGAGTCTGCCACACCGCAGACAAGAAAAACTCAACGACTGTGTGTTTTCTTTGCCTCTCTGAGAGGAACGTCACACCTACTACACTGTAGCCGCGCCAAATCTTCAGCACTGCCGCCGTCAAACGTTTGCACGTGCCACATCTACACTGCCACACACACACACACACACACACACACACACACGCACAGCCACACACACACGCACACACACACACGCACACACACACACACGCATACACACACACACATGCACCTAAAATGGCATTCCTGCAGTCAGTGGTGGTACTCGCATGTTTTACTTAAGTAAAAGTATCAATACTGCAATGTAGAAATATTCTGTTACAAGTCCCGTATTCAAAATGTACTTGAGTAGTAACATGAGAACTAACTAAGTAAAAGTAATCATTGTGCAGAAAAAACACACACACACATGCTCACACACACACACACACACACACACACACACACACACAAGGTACTCCGTCCCACACAGCCACAAACACACCTGACCGACTACACTTCCTGAGAGGAGTGAGTCAGACGTCCGCAGTGCACTTAGCGGGGTAATACATGCTTATTAGCCATGCTGATAATATAGTGTTGACATCGTCGCCAGGACAACGGAGGCCGCAGGGGCAGGAGGGGGGCGGGGGGGAGGGGGCATGCGCGGGAGGGTGGGCATTGGGCAACTGCAGTTGGCCTAGGTGAGGATTCTTTGGGTATTGTTCTTGCACGTGTCTTATTTGCATGTTAGCAAGGGGCGGCGGTGGCTCAGGGGTAGAGCGGCTGGATGGTAACCGCAAGGTTGCCAACTCGTACCCGAGCTCCCCCATTAGTGTTGAAGTGTCCTTGAGCAAGACACTGAACCCCTAATTGCTCCTGATGTGCTGGTTGGTGCCTTGCATGGTTTCCGCTGCCATCGGTGTATGGATGTGTGTGTGAATGGGTGAATGTAATGCACAATGCACCATTTACCATTTTCCATTTTAGCGGAGGGTGTGTGTCATTTTATAATTTTATAATTGCATTGATGTTTTTCTTGATGTTCTGTGTAAAGCACATTGAAATGCCTCGTTGTTGAAATGCAAATAAAATGGCCTTGCCTGTGTGTGTGTGTGTGTGTGTGTGTGTGTGTGTGTGTGTGTGTGTGTGTGTGTGTGTGTGTGTGTGTGTGTGTGTGTGTGTGTGCGTGCGTGCGTGCGTGTGTGTGTGCACATACATGTGTGTGACAGAGGGAGTGCTTTACCTGCTTTTTCTTATAGAAACCCTTCTTGTCACAGTTGGGTATGCGGAAGCCTCGCGGGTTGAGCACGTTGGTGATTTTAAGAGTGTTCAGGATGCTCTCCATCTCCCTCCGGCACGGCCCCTGTCAACACACACCAGCACCCCGTCAACAACACAGATATAGGCCTACACAGCACAGTCAACCGCACACCCTGACACATATACATGATGTATGCATGAGACCTTGGAACTACTTTTTGACCTGAGATCAGTTTCTAAAAATAGCAGACCTACAAGCTCGTAGCGCGCCACTCGGTGGTGCGCTATGAGATCGTAGATCTGCTATTTTTCAATAGCTAAAGCATAACTTAATGCTAACACCAAAATGGGTTAAGCAGTATACTTCATCATATGTCAAATTAGGCGACCCACGAGCGAACAACATGCATGCTGATGATGTGGTGGTTGGTGGGGTGGGTGGAAAAGGGTGAGCAAGCTATTTGTGTTGTATGTATATTGTATATCTGTATTTGTATCTGTGTACTGTATGTTTTATGTAATTGTATACAGTATGTGTACCATACTGTATATGTTTGATATATTTTGTCCATGTCTTATGGGTCCCCCTTGAAAATGAGATGCTGCATCTCAAGGGGATATCCCGTCAATAGAATCTGAAATCTGAAAATGTCACGCTTGTAGAAGATTAGAGGTCTTCGTATAAACCTGAGACCCAAAAATACCGGGGTACCACGCACACACAGTAAGTATAGTAATACTTACTGTGTGTGCGTGTGACATGTGTGTGCGTGCGTGCGTGTGCGACTTACATACTCTGCCTCCCTCTTGTTCTCCAAGGAGAAGTTATGCATGTCCGTGTTGGCTCCGACGAACACCGACTCCAGCTTGTAGCTCTGGCCCTTCCTGATCTGGTCCTTCCTGATGAGCTTGGTGTGCTTGTTGGTGTCGGGGGGCGGTCCCCTGCTGTGGCCGCCGCCGCCCCCCTCCGCTGCCGCCGCCAGCCCCGGAGGCACCGTGACGTTGGCGCGCGGCTGTCCCTCGTCTCCCTGGGCCGCCACCATCTCTACGGATCCAAGACACACAAGAAGAGGACGCAGCTTTTCAAACTCTGAGCTCGTACAAAGTGGCGCTCACACCAACAATGTTAACGACCGACAAAGCGATTCCAGCCATTCGTTTCCAGTGGGCACTACTGGCTATATTATGTGTGTCCGTTTTTGGTGAGAGACATGTGCTGCCGTAAGTGACGGGAAATCCATTGAGACCTCTTGGATTTAACCCATTTAGGCCTGACCTCAAAATTAAAAAAGAAAAATCTAAATCCTCGATTAAAAAAAAAATAGCAGACCTACAAGCTCGTAGCGCCACTCGGTGGCGCGCTATGAGCTTGTAGATCTGCTATTTTTCAATAGCTAAAGCATAAAATAATGCTAACACCAAAAGGCGTTACCGCCCAAAATGGGTTAAACAAATATATAATAATAAAAAGAATAAAAGATTAACAGTGGGAAAGGTAAATGGTAAATAAATTCTAAATGGTGCATTTATATAGTGCCTTTATGCAAAGCGCTTTTCAATAATTGTGCATTACCTTTCATGATGCAATCATACACCGATGGCAGGGGAAGCCATGCAAGGCACCAACCTGCTCATGTGGAGCAATTAGGGGTTCAGTGTCTTGTTCACTTCGACACTATAGCTCTGGCCTGGGAGAGTGCAAGGTCAAACTGAGAACCTTCCGGTTCCCAAGCGGCCGCTCTACCTCCTGAGCCACTGCCTCCCTGAAATGTCCATTAAGGGTTCAATGTTCTGGGTGGGGTGGGTGTGGGGTCCATGCTTCCCATGCTTTTGATATCCTCCTCATTCATTTTTATCCCAGGGCTTTAATGTGAAGCCAACCAATAAACAGATAAATGGAACTGACGGCGAAGGCAGGGACAGTATATAAGATAGGGAGAAGCTGACAGTAAACACAGAGACACGTGTGCGTGCAATATGATTGTGTGTGTGTGTGTGTGTGTGTGTGTGTGTGTGTGTGTGTGTGTGTGTGTGTCAGTGCGTTTTAACAGCGGGCGGCTTGGGCGATATTGATTTTTTTGATATCGGTATTGATACCGTGAATAATATCGGTATTATCGATTATCGGCCTTTTTCATTTGGCTGGAACCCAAAATGCTGCCAAACAGCAGTATTTCCAGATGTTTTTTTACGAACCAACTTGCTAGGACTTGTTACTCTCACCGGCGCCATGTTTTGTTTGCTTTCTTGGGCGGAGGCGGTCCGACAATGCTGCCGCCTCGTTGCCGTAATTCAGCGTCAGTGCCAGTCAAAGGCAAATTATAGTTGTTATTGAAATACTCGTAAATTCATCACACAGACACACACGTACAGTAATTTAGATGTTTATTAAAAGATTTTCTTTTTTTAATAAAAATATATATTTACATGACGGTAAAATTCGGTATTCGGTATTATTTATATACTCCGCGATATTACAGATATTGATTTCAAATATCGCGGTAAACGGTAATATCGATATATTGCCCAAGCCTACCGGGCGACAGCCAGACGAATTTTCCGGAAGTGCATTATTTGTCTATGGCTATTCGACTACCGGCAAACAGCGGCGATAGCAGGCGAACAGGCGATAGTCGAAAAGTGGGCGGATAGATTTTTCAAAATTGGATGTCAAATAACTGTAGCGAGTGAGGAGTTGAAAGTACAATAATTGCCTCTGGCATGTATACAGTCGACTAGCATATAAAGTATAGACAAATTGAAATATTCAAGTAAAGTAAAAGTACTTCAAAATTGTACAGTACTTGAGTACATGTAGGCTACTCAGTTACTTTCCACCACTGGCCAATCCAACTGACCTACTTGAGGATAGGGGAGGGGGAGGAGTGGTGTGGGGGGGGGGTTTCAAACATTGCTCCCTAATATAGGATAGGAACTAACTATCCACCATATGCCAACGGTCAGCCACACCACCACAAGGCCACAGTCTGACAGACACAACTGCACAGTGAAATGGACCCGTAAGGGTTCATTTTTACACCCTCAAGAGTCAAATCAACACTGAGGATTTTACTGTGTTCTGTGCTTGACGAGCGGCAAACTAAGCTTCAGGACCCCAAGAGATGGACCACAAGGGAGGATGGAAACACACACGCACGCGCACACACACGCACACACACACACACACACACACACACACACACAGACACACACACGCACACACACGCACACACACACACACACACACACACACACACACACACAGACACACACACGCACACACACACACACACCCACACACACACACACACACACACACACACACACACACAACACAACACACAACACACAACTCACAACACACACACACACATACACACACACACACACACACACACACACACACACACACACACACACACACAGTTATAAACCATTAACTTCAAGCAGATTTTTGTGTCGGAGTGCTGTGGCCAGGGTGGTGGACGGGCATGCAGGGGTGTAGCCCATGTGGTCAGGCTGGCAGGCTGGCAGCCCACCCCTTTTCTTCTCCCGACCAGCTGATCATTAAAGAAGCACTGGGGCTCCACGGGTCCCCGGGCTCACCAGAGTTCTAAATAGCATCACAAAGACTTCAGTGATCGCTTAATCGATAATATTTCAAGCAAAAATCAACGGAGATGCAGCAGCTGCTGTTGTTGTTCCGTTGGCCAGATATAGGCTACGCTACGGCCAGGCATAAGACTTTTCTCAACTTCTTCTCACAAATGAACAGGGGGGTGAGGGGTTGCTTGCTGAGGGGATTAACAACAAGCCCAATTTAGATACCTGCAAACACCATTATTTATACGCAATGCAAACTTTTATATCCGCTCTTAGAATTCAGAGCTTTTTTGATAAACACATTACGCAATTTGTTTGCATAAATGGCTGCGGAGTAAACAGCACGGATTGCGGCGAGAGGGCTCGTTAATGTCTGGGAAGAGAGAGTTATGGAGATGCATGTGGACCGGACTGGTGGCAGTGAAAACCACTAGGCCGCTCTTACGTATTATGACCAACAGGGGCACTGTAGATCATTCCCACCTTTCTCTCCAGCTGAGAGTGGAGATAATAATGGGCATGCGTTGCTGCCCATCTTTCCTCAATTATCTCCTGCTGCCTCAGAGAGAGGCCGAAGAAGAGCTACGAGGTGGAAACCTATACTGACATTAAGGGAAACTAGTGGGTGAGTGTGTTTGTGTGCCAGCTGAGCTAACCATCCTCCTAAATCAGAGTCTACAAACAGCGGCTGCCAGCAATGCAACATTCCAGACATAACAGTGGGTTAACAGACATGAAGGGAAAAACGAGCAAAAGATTGAGATTAATTTACAATTAAGAAAGTTGGAGAAAGAAGACAGAAAGAGAGAGTGGCTTTGGGCAGTAAGTTATGTGACGGGTGATAAAGAAGTAAGCAAACATAAATCAGTTTGGACTCATTTTACGATGAGTGTGTGTGTGTGTGTGTGTGTGTGTGTGTGTGTGTGTGTGTGTGTGTGTGTGTGTGTGTGTGTGTGTGTGTGTGTGTGTGACACAATGTGACTGCTGAGTGCTTGCACACCCCACCACTGTGGCCAAGCCAAATAGCGAGGGGGAGAAAACACACAGGCTCCAGGAGGCCTGACGTCAGCCATGCCCGGATACACACAACACAGTGTGTATTCACATGGAGGTGGGATGTGTGCCGTTTCACTGCTGTGAGTGAGTGAGCACCTTCTGTAGACACAAAGCATCATGCAAGGCCCAGCAAGTAGTTCCTGGAGCTGTTAAGAAAGGGGAATCCACGCTAATAGAAACTGCAGGCTTTCTATTCCTGAAAAGTTACAATGCGATAAATGGAAGCCATCGTTCTCACGATAATAAATATAATATAATAATAAATATTGAAAAAACGATATATTTATATATATATAATTATAATTTTATATATTGTTTAAAAGAAATCTGCTACCGGAAGATGGGTTTCTGAACTGCCCACAGCCCTCTATATGAGACACAGACTGAGTAGGAAAAAAAAGTTTTATATTTTATCATGAAGATAGGTTGAAAAGTGCCAGTGGTCCTTCAGAGAGGAAGGCGTGTGTGTGTGTGTGTGTGTGTGTGTGTGTGTGTGTGTGTGTGTGTGTGTGTGTGTGTGTGTGTGTGTGTGTGTGTGTGTGTGTGTGTGCGCGCGCGCGCTCACGCTGAGAGATAGGCTCCTAAACAAGGGCCCCGTGTCCTCCCACCACCACACCCCGAAATGTTTTTGGTCCAAAGTCTGGAACCTAGAAACTAGAAAGACTGTTGTCGTCCAAAGATATTGGCATCATTCACAGAACATAATCATCGACAACATCACCCTCGATCATGCGCCTCCTGCTAAATATACTTACATAATGTCTGAATGTGGCATTCCTTATAAGTTATAACTATTGGGTTGAAGGAGCCAGATTGTGCGTGCGGATGTTTTTAGTGTGCTCCGAAATAAATGATGACTGTTTATAGGTCTCAGCTGTCCAATTATGCAGAGTCCATACAACTAAGAACGCGATGTAACACATTCGTTTATAGCACGACCAGGTGCATTAAGGTGGAAATGGACGCACGGGGGGAAAAACTGCATTTACACGCGTAAAACAAGCAAAAACAATCATTCCGACATTGGCCCACAAACGACCATAAGATTATGTGCGAGCCTAACGAGCATGCATCACGGGAAGATCTTCGTTTTCAAAACATTTGACTGTCAATGGTGGTGTTAGCACTGCGTTACGCGTGCGCAAAGAACACCAGTCACCAAATAAGAAAATCTGCGCAGTGCGCACCATAATGCCACTTTCTCTAGTCATAGCCATCCAGTGTCCACTGCACTGTGCTAATCGGTTTAAGCATATCGTAATAAATAAATGTGAACAGAGCAGAGTAGCTAATTAGCTGTGGCATTCAGTGCGTGGTGTGTTCTCCAGATCGGATCCAAACAGTAGCCTACTGTGCCTACACCCTGTCGCGTATGCTACAACACCGGCCACATTCTATTTACAGATTGAAAAAAATAATATATAATAATAATAATGGGGGAAAACAACAACTGGGTATGCCAGTCGCAGTGGTCAAGGACTGATCATTCCGTAAGGAGCCAAAGACCGCTGCCTACCTTGTGTTGTGTGCGCGGGTATCAGAATGCTGTTGAGCTTTTTCGCCGCGGCGCTGGAGCACGCTCCTCGTCCCTCCAGCAGAGCTTGCAGGGGTCGGCTCTCCCCCGGCTGGTGCTGGCAGGTCATGCCGGAGCCGCAGCGCCCCGTGTACACTCCACACGCCTGGCCCTCGGCGAGGGCGCACGTCATGCAGCAGCCGCAGCCCGGCTCCCGCACCCTCTCGACGCAGTCTTTTGGCAGCGGCTTGCACTGCATGAGCGCTCCGGCGTCACACGGCTCGCATCGGACCACCGGCCCCGCGGTCTCGGCGAGCCGGGTGAATGCAGCCAGTACAGCAGTGAGACAAAGCACGCAGAGACCGGGCATTCTGCCGATAAGCTGGTCACAAAAGGACAGTATGCGGGTTGTCGCGTAGGCTTAAGGGGACTCTTTGTGACACAGCGAGCGGGCTAGCCTTCTCCATCTGTATTTTCTTTTACGCGAACTTCTCGTTTTATACAGGCGGAAAAAGAGCCAACAAGTCACACCCTCCTTCGTATGAATAATGTAAACGGAGAGCCCCAATATGAGGGACCGCTATATTCAGTTCAAGGAGACAACTATTCAATTACGCTCGCTTTTAGGGTCCTAATATTATTTTACCAGGGAAACTGTACTAATATACGCCTTTCTCTGCACTGCTCTTTAAGATTACTCATCCCATGAGAAACGCCAAAGTCGTATTCCTGTGCCAGGAAATATGGCACAGTGTCAATTCAGTCAGTGCAGAGGCTTTCTAGAACCTAAAGTAAATGTATAAATTCGATTTTTGCAAATATAAAACATTTGAATTTCGGGGCAAATGTGCCAATTGTCTTTGAAATGTTATTAGAACTTGATAGAGGACAGCTTAGAAGGGAGAAAAAAGTTACACTTGGAGCTCTCCTCTCTCTTCCAGCCAGTGAATCATTGACTATTCTTTAGCCTTGGTAGGTTTCCACACCACTGGCCACATCCCCTGGCATCAACGGTACGTGACTGAATACCATTGGTGGTAACTTTGACCCCCCACCATGCAATACTGATAAAGTCTACACCAACATTCCTTTGGGCAGGTGTGTAGGTGGCCTCCCTAACCTACTAAAACAGTCATTTAAGGGCATTGTGTGTGTGTGTGTGTGTGTGTGTGTGTGTGTGGGTGTGTGTGTGTGTGTGTGTGTGTGTGTGTGTGTGCGTGTGCGTGCATGCATGTGTGTACGCTATACACTCAGCAGGGGGTGTAGCCAAAGAAGTATATCTTTACTGTTAAACCCTGTATACTTAGTTGACCGGGGTCCCCCAGCTGGGGTCTATCCGTGGCCCTACGGCCTACGGCTCCTTTTTTCCTTCTAAATCTCTTCACCAAAAATAGACGTTCATCTGTACAAGCTCACAACGTGTTGCGTTGCGACGTGTTGAGAGCTTGTAGATATGCAATTTTCACAGAATGTTTGCCTATTATGACATGCCAAGAATAGGGTTCAAGTGGTTAAGATCGTACAAACGGTCAATTGACACATGTCAATCACATCACCAATGCAGCCCACAACAGAAGGCCACAGCTGTGGGTGGCCACCACCACAACTACTGAACATGTGCATGGTAGTACCGCATACCTCAAATAGTGGTCCAGTGCTCACCTGGCAGTGACTCTGGTGCTGTACATGCCCATCGTGCCCCCATGAAACCCTCCACTTCTGCCAACCGTCCCACCACCTTCCGACACCTTCCCACCCCAGCCTCCCAACCCCACAGGATTTCAAATTATTAGAGAGAAAAATGGTCAGATTCTGCCGCCTCAGCACTGCCCCCTTGTCCGGCATACCCTACCGTTCTGCAATAACAAACGCAAGAGGGGGGTACACACTGAGAAAATAAAGCAATCAGTATTGGCCATTGTGTGATTTCCACCACAGAGGCAGAAAAATTGTTGAGACTGCATTATGAAAAACAAGCAGAGGGTAAGGAAACTCCCCCAGAATAGCAAGAACACGTCTGCAGCTGAGATTAGTTTTCTTATTACTTTACACTTTCTCCGTTTTCTGCTTTCTTTTTCACGTTGGAGATATTCAGAGTTTGACCTTTCCCCCATTTTAGCGTCTGTCTGTCCATCTAGGGCTTAGTTTTTCCCAAAAGGATCTGTAATCTCGCTCTTGGTTTAAACCGGGCCGGCGAAAAAGAGAGGTCCCTTTGGGAAACTAGTATGCACAAGGCTTTATGTGAATGTGTGTCCAGGGGGTTGTGGTCTGTTAAGTAATTGATACCATGAAGCCTTCATGCATTTTGACACTGGTGGGTCTCACCGGGTCGTTATGTGTCTTGTGTTTCTCAGGAAAATACAGTACCACATTCTCGGGTTGTAATTGTAATTGTGGTAACCGCAAGTACAACATGCAGAACTAATACTATGGCATTGCCACTTGACTGGTTAGTATTCAGTGAAGAGATACATGGTAGAATGGTAATAGAGGCAGAACGCAAAAGGGATGACATCTACAGTACGTGATAGAAGCCAATTTCATGAGCAGAAGTCATGATGGCACAGATACAAGCCGGGTGCCTTCACTCCCTGATCCACTGATGCCACCTGATTTCAGCATTCACAACTTTGTTTCCATGTCAGAAAAGAGTACAGGAAAAGAGTAGTAAAAATGTACCCTTCAGTACCCCAGACAGCTACAGTTTCAGGGACTTTTTTTATGAATAACATTTTATTTCAACATTAATCTATTATTACATTTGGGACAATTCTACGCCCACAATTTTGTGCCCATGGAGCGCAAAACTTCAGGTCGCCACGTCATACACTGCACACGTATGCGGATTGCGGAGTATGCGGGATTGCCGTTCACGCCTGTTCTTTGTCGCCGTGATACGTCACTGTCTTGACCTCTGCGTTTTCAACCAAGCTCTGTAGCTATTCAACTACTGGCCAATCAAAGCGTTCCCCTTTCTGTGATGCGTTGGCCTGAGAATATATACGGACGGCGGACACACGACATTTCCGAGGAAACAACATTGGCGTGGTCAATGCTCTTTGGCCACTCAGAATAGCCAAATGGCATTGACCACGCCTCCAGGTCTTAAGTTAAGTAATAAGACCTGGTACTTAAGACGGCAAAATACAGCCCCATATCTCCGTCAGGCTGGGTTGCCAGTTTAACTTCAGGGGGAAAAGGGCTTGAACAATACTTATATTACAGTTTACAATACTTATATTACAGTTTGCCTTCTTTACACATACTCTCAGCGTACCTCAACCTGAGGTCCTATTTGTCCCACTTAGTGGTCCATGTTCCTGTTTTGTATAGCCTCTCCATCTTATGATTTGATGATTTACAAGCTCACAACGTGTCACATCGCAACATGTTGAGAGCTTGTAGATGTGCTATTTTGGTGCATGACATCGGCACGCAACTAAATCCGGCTTTATCTGCCACAAGGATGTTACTGTTCTCTTGCTATGAGCCTTTCCCAGTCTCTCTATCTACTGTAGGAACCTGACATGATGATCTCCCTTGATGAATTTCTCCCTCCGAGATGTGCTCTGTCCCAGTTAACATTTCACTGTCTTAACATTCTCATGATGCCGCGCCTTTCTCGATCAGGGCCGTAAATCATTAATTGGAAACACGTCCGCGGCTGGCCCTCAATAACATTGGTACAATGCATGTTAGGCTATAATTTAGGGGTTCATGGGAATCGAGGATCGGATAGATTTATCTGTTTCTTCACACCCTGCTTCATGCAGCAAGTTTTCCAAACGCTGTCAGCACCACTTCCCACCAGTGCACACCATTGTACACTTTAAATATGCTTGTGATGGCCAGGCCTCATACACATGACGCATGTGGATCCCATTGATCACGCTATGAGGACCAGAACCTTTATCCGCTCCACAAGCAGCGTTCTGCAATTCTAGTAGGCGAATGATGATAGAGTTATCTGCAATTTTAAAATAAAGACCACTGACATAAATGCTGATTTGTCAAAATATAAACACTGCTGGGATAACCTTTCAAAAGATAATAGCTGTGAGGTGATAATGAACACATAAGGCGCCTACAGACAATGGAAATGTTGAAAGATTAACAATGTGAAACATTTTTTCACTTACAGTATTAATTTATTTTATTTAATCTCCAAAAAAGGAAAAAGAAAAAAAAAAAGTTATTGGAAAAAACACTGCCTCCTCATTCATTCGATCAGTCACCAAAACCAAGGATGTGTGTTTTAAATGTCTAACATGGTTAAAATGGAGTTTGAAATTACAAAGGGTTTATATAGCCTGAGTAAAATGACCCCAAACATTTGAAAGTGAAATATCCCCTTTAACGTGCAGGATTGTATAGAGTGGTATAGGCTATTGGTTAGAGTGACTATTGTATGTCTAAAGGTTCCCATGCAGGTTCCATCCCAGCTGCAGTCATCAGTGTTCTTGAACAACACACTGAATGCCCTCCTTGCTAACTCATTATGATTTAGCCTAATTTATGCCTAATTATGCTCCATTCATTGTACCACGGCATTGCATGGTGAAGTGACCAATCACCGATCTGACCGGCTTCCCACTCCATGTGGTCCTTGGCACGCTGGGCAAGACCTATTGACGATATGCACACGGCTGCCATCTTGCCAGCAAGGTGCTAACTAGGTGCAACTTCCCATAGACAGCCCATTCCTCCAAACAGAAAAGTCCTATCTAATTGTATTAAATAACGTCAAACTCACCAACATTGCAGCTGTACGGAAAGCTTGAATTATCCTCTTTCTATCTGCAATGTGTTTGTTTAATAAAGATCCACAGTCTGTAGACATGGTAGTAGCTATACTCCCTGTCAATAAATTCCTGTGGTGCTGAGTTTGGAAGTGCTCGTTGACCATCACTCAACAGCCCATGCGTACCACCTGTTTTGAATTTGCACATAATGCAGCAGGAGGTTGCTTTATAGATAACGAGTGCTTCCAAACTCTGACACTCAAATATTGTATCAGAGGAATCTGCGGATGTTCTGGCCCAACACATTCCGGCTATGCAGGTCCACTCCTTGGTGACACACATCAAGTTTAAAGTCAATCAGCCGGTGCTCAAAACATGAAGAATCATGCAGTTCTTTATGGCAAGCTCTCCAAAATAGCATCAGCTAAATACCTAACTTAAACATAAATCCAATTGACCTGCATGATGGGGAATCTGATGATGATTTTTATGTTGTGGTATTCTCCTCTTGATCTATTTGTAATTTGGTGGCAACTTGCTCACATTTTTGTGAGCAGTTTTTTTTCCTCTTTTCCAGCCTACTTCAAGCAGGATAATAGACCCAAGATGAATTATGCAAACCACTTGACCAAACCAATTATGCCAAATGACAGCCTCGACAGTGACACAATCCCATCAGTCAGTGAGCATATCGTAACACAACCACAATGCTTTAAGATGATCTGCTTTGCCGTGCACGTGGTGGTATAAGTAAATAAGTACATTTACTCAAGTGGGTCTACTGTATTTGAGTACAATTCTTAGGTGCTTTTACTTTACTTCTACTCTGAGTTGAACGTGTTGTCGACTACATCTCAGAGGCAAATATTGTATTTTTTACTTATAATAATGAATTACTAGAAAGCAGTTAACTTTACTTGTAACAGAGTATGTCTATATTGTATTGTGGTATCGTATTGCCACAAAATCTCAGTATTCTTCCACCACTACTGCTTTTTTTCCACACTTGTTGTGTTATGTTCCCTCCCAGGGGATGATTACATTTGTTATTTTGGCGAGGAAGTGTGTAAATAATCAACCTAAGCATTCTCATCTTCTGCCAGGTTCATTTTGAGGAAAGCCGTTTATGATTCATTCGCCATGTCAGCCGGGGTGTTGACAGGAGAGACAGGCCTCGTCACTCATGGGGGAGGCCTCTCTCTCTCTCTCTTTCTCTCTCTCTCTCTCTCTCTCTCTCTCTCTCTCTCTCTCTCTCTGTAAGCTTGGAAACAGCTCTAGATGAGACTAGTTGACAACTGTCTGTGGTGAGGTTTTCTTTCTCTCTCTTCTGGTTTTAAACGAAACAGTTTTAAGGTCATGTTAATATATTTATATCAGATGGACTCGGAGTGGAGGAATATAAGGAGGAGGACCCCGAGTCTGCGGTGTAGTAATTGTGTATGAAACCACTGGAACTCAGGGGGGGATCCCATCGTGTCGAATTAGGATTCCCACATCGCTGACATACTTGAACTGAGATCCAAATGTTTTGAACTCTGCTCTGTCCTTAGCAAGTGAGGGAGATCAGATGGGTTACATGCAGAGTGCCATCTTGGGTGGTAGACATCTGCCTTTGTTAACCACCATGTACTGCCCTCATTAATTTTTGCACTTTTGTGGTCGAAGAGACTTATGAAACCTTTTCCAGGGAGTGCTCTGCCCATCGAGGTTGTTTATACCCCAATAAGTCTGATTTCTTCCGGCATCATACTGTAAATGCGACAGAGGTAAAATGGCAGCTTTTTTGATTGTATCAAAACATGTGGTGTGAAAGATTAAACCATGTGTTCCATATTTCCTGTATTATTTAAGTAACCTTATAATGCTTCGCAGGCAGCAAAAACCCATGTTTAAGTACATTTCTGCTGTCTCATTGTTCAGCTAAACACTGCGGTTGTACTGCGGTGTGTCTTTTCTCACCAAGCATCTTATATCTTACTTACCCAACGCAATGTCAGTGTTGCGTATGGAGCAGATGATCCGTGCTTTTATGACAACATTTACACCCAGGTTCCCCTATATTTCTTCATTTATTCTTAGGTTTTTAATTTGTTTGTACGTTTTACGAGTTACACTGCTGTAACCAATGCCACTCATAAGCATTGCAGATGCCTTTTCAAACGACCCGCTCTTTATTATTTGGGATAATGGCATTGCTCTTTAGGAGCAAATCCCCGCTCCCTCGCACCACCACTCCTGTGATATCTGCTTCCAATAATTTGATGGAATGAGTTCGCCCTGGCCTGGCCAGTCTCCATCTCTTTCTGCCTGACATGGGTTAGGAAAACATCTGGAGGCAAGAGAAGAGAGAGAGAGAGGGAGGGAGAGACAGAGAGAGAGGAGCAATGAGAATAAGAAAGCCAGAGAGAAGAAGAAACAATGCCTGATTTACACTTCATTATGTGCTGTATCACGCACCAAATTGCGAAGCGTTGTGAGCTTGTACATCTGCTATTGTCAGCGTGAGACAGCGCCATGCAACTAAAGTACAAATCAGGCCCAAGGGTGCTGTGAAATCTTCCAACAATACATAAACTGTCCGTTGGCCACTAATTAAGCTGATTTGTTACATCGTACGCAGAGACACCAGAGAGTGTGTCTGAGAGGAGAAGAGGAATTAACTGGAGGGATGGAAATATATGCGCTGTTATGATGTGCACGACTGTGTGCCTTAATCCATGCCCCTTGTTTGTGCCACGGTTACGGCTCAAACAGGCCCCAGATATACTGTATAATGTATATGCCTGGCAGCTCCCAGCAAGAGTTTCAAGCCTTGCCCACCAGAGGCTCTCTGTAATTGGTCAAACATGTGCTGTGCTGTTCGCACCTGGAGGCCAGGTGGAAGACCAATGCCTACAGTCACAGACTGTCATTGGATCGACACTGCTCCGGATCAGGGGAAGACAAGGGGAACGGGAGATCGATAGCCCGGACAGGCAGACACACGTGGGTTACAGTGAGTCCATTCTAGCGGCTCCAGCACTCTCAGGTTGACCAACTCGGGTGACACTTTCCTGAGAGTGGGCCAATTCCAGCCTGCTAAGAGGATCAGTTTTCCCCTTCCTGTCCTGACACACATAGCAGACCAGTGTTGCGTGCACACACACTCACACGCACGCACTCACTCGCTCTTAAGTTTATACTTCGCAATATGGGTGCTTCGTGCTTGGCTCTGCCGAAAATAATGTGACGTATCTCAGCCCTTATCCGCAGCCACCACAACTGCAAACCTCACTCTTGCAAGCCGTGCAAACACGGGCCCTGGACCATGGGACGGGATCAGAGAGTGTCTCGCTGCAAAGGCAAAGTCCCCGCTAAGAGGATTGCGACCTTAAACCCTGTCTCTCTTGAAGAGTCCACCTGAGGCCTTCTGCAAGGCAGCCAGCAAACTGACAGCGCGGTGCACGGCTCAGCTGCACTGTGGCTACATGTGCAAAAAAAAGCTCTGGGGCAAGATAAGAGAAGAGAAGAGAAGAGAAGAGAAGATAAGAGAAGAGAAGAGAAGAGAAGAGAAGAGAAGAGAAGAGAAGAGAAGAGAAGAGAAGAGAAGAGAAGAGAAGAGAAGAGAAGAGAAGAGATGAGGGAGAGAGAGAAAGAGAGAGATATCGGTGGATATAAGGATGAAGGAGAAAGAGAGATGGGCTGCATGCAGTATAACGATGAAGGAGAGAGAGAGAGAGAGAAAGAGAGAGAGAGAGAGAGAGAGAGAGAGAGAGAGCTAGAGAGAGAGCTGCTCTGTAATCCCGGTGTGAACCAAAGAGACAAGGATTGAGAAGAGTGGCTTGCATGTGGTGATGTCACCTGTGGAGCGGCAGGACACCACTGCATGTGGTGAGCCGAGAGAACCTTTGGAAGAACCTGAATGGACGCCTTAGAAAAGAAACTCACAGACAGAGAGAGAGAGAGAGAGAGAGAGAGATGGAAATTGCAGTAAGTGCTCACAGCAAAAGCTATTAATAGAACTAAAAATCAAACCTGTGTGAAGTGAGGGGCGCTCTTATCATCGTACATCATCATGACGTAAAACACTATGTCTATTTGCTCAGACACTATGACGTAAAATTGTCCATTCATTGTCAATGGGAATTTAATGTTTGTGTAGGACAAAGTTGGTGGACACGCACCAAAAGCTGGATATAGGAGGGGCTAGCACCCCTCAAACAAACCCACATCACCGTATTTAAAACATCTCTAACATTTGAGATTTGAGGTTGACGAGGGCCAACCTCCTAGAACACCATTGCTAACCCCCCTCCCCCCCTCCTTGCCGGGGAGCCAGAGTGCGGCCCGTCATGCATAGTGCATACATACGAATGTATATTTTGACACATGCTGAGAGACTGACCCGACACTGAGCAGGTGGGTGCCCCGGGACGGGCTGAGAAGGCAACGTGTGTCCCGCACGCCAGCTGTAGAGTGGATTTAGAAGAGGTCCCGACGCTTGTTAAACCTGTGCGGTTGACATGCTGTTTGGGTTGAGGGTGACTGATTAGCCGGCAATATACAGCCCTTTCCACGGGGGCCCTGTCTTATAGGTCCAGCACTCAGGCGGCTAACACCTGCTTAGCCCAGAGCCTGGCCCTGGGCTAATGGACGGCCATCAGCGCTCTGCTCGCAGAGCCGAGTGACAGGCTGTATAGGAAAGTTTAGGTGTGGTTGCGATGTTAGACATGTATGATGACCTACCCAACTCCTGCACGCCTAAATCCATGTAGTGTTGTGCCATCAACTTGGGCCCCACATGGTCGCGAGATAATACATACAGTACATATACATACGTTGACGCGAGGCAACAGTCTGTCTTGAGAGACTATATACATACATACGTACGTACGTATGTATATGTACGTACCTACGCACACACACACACACACACACACACACACACACACACACACACACACACACACACACACACACACACACACACACACACACACACACACGCACAGAAAGTAAAAGGTTGGTAAAGTAAATACAATGGGCTCTTCTGTCATCGTCGGTGGGGAGAGAGAGAAAAAAAGAAAGAGGAGAGGAGAATGAAAATGTAATCTCCCAGCTCCTTAAATCCATCTTCCCCCAGCAGGACCTTAAAAATGACACATCTCCCAGATGGCAAATTAATCTCATGTGACTTGTGCGGTTACGTCTGACACACGACTCCCGCCCATCGTGGCCGATTGACGAGGACCGCCCGGGTGCCCTAGCTGGCGTTGGGGGAGGGATGACGAGGACCGCCCGAGTGCCCTAGGCTGGCGTTGGGGCAGGGATGAAGAGGACCGCCCGGGTGCCCTAGGCTGGCGTTGGGGGAGGGATGACGAGGACCGCCCGGGTGCCCTATAGGCTGGCGTTGGGGCAGGGATGACAGGGAGTGGGCAATGGTCGGGTATTTCGTGTAAAGTGCAACCTGGGTTGCGGGAAGCAAGGCAGGAATTCACGACAACAACGATTCCTGCGGTAAGCACAATCTCCACCAAGCCTCCCTATACACTCCCCACCAGTGGTGTAAAGTAACTAATACATTCATACTTAAAGGACCACGTCACCACTTTTCAACCTCTTCATATAGGTCCTCACTAATAACCAGACTCAGTCTGTGTCTCATAGGAGTGCTGTGGGCAGTTTAGAAACCGTCCTCCAGTCATTATCCGTCTTCATTATTAGGCAGATTTTCTTTTAAACAAGATTCTTTTACAAAAATGTTTAGATTTTCATTATCATAAGAACAATGGCTTCCCCTTTCCAGGACTAGAAAGCCTTTCTATTAGCTTGTATTCCCCATCGATGATGTCACTGGAGGACGGTTTCTGAACTGCCCACAGCCTCCTATGAGACACAGACTGAGTAGAAAAAAATTGCGCCATTTTTTCATGATTATTAGAGGACCTATTATATGAAGATAGGTTGAAAAGTGGTGAAGTTGAAAAGTGGTGAAGTGGTCCTTTAAGTACAATTTTTAGGTCTTTGTACTTTATTTCAGTATGTCAAATTGTATGTGCTTTTACTTCTACTCCACTACATTGTAGAGGCAAATATTGTACTTTTACTCCACTACATTTATTTGAAAACTTTAGTTACTAGTTACTTTTTGATCATTTTCACAAAACAAACATTATCCACATCAGCCCTATATTGTCAGGAATGAGTTACGGAGTAGGACCCAAAAGCAGGCAACCAGATGCAGAGTAGATATCTTCAAGGTGTTTATTTAACTATCAATCAGGAGTATTCAAAAAGGCAAAACATAGGCAACATCAGCCACAAAGCTCACTTGACAAAGGTCTACAAACCAACAAGGGCACACTGCAAATAAAGGGCTTAAATAGACAGGGGTAACAGGACACAGGTGAACTCAAAACATAATCAAACACAGGATAGGCTAACAGGCAAACAGAACACAGGTGACTAGGATACAATAATCAGGTAGGTAAGACAGAACAGGAAACACCAACAAGAGGAGGCAGGAAAGCACAGAACAATACTACAAAACAAGGCACAACCAAAACAACAACAGAGTAACAGTAAACCAAAACCAAACACCACAAGGCCAAATACAGAACATACAGAATAAGTCCAAAACCTACTTAGGTTCCAAGTGTTCAAGGCAACACACATGACAAGTGCTTTCTTTAACATTCAAGGTATTACAGAACATGAACTAAACACAAAATGGTCATGTCATAATAAGAGTTCAGGGTTTGGAGCCATGAGTCACGGCTCAAATACAAAGGCAGAGGGGTGGGGCGTGACATATATAGTTTTTGTGCATTTGAAAATAGTTGATAAATGAGCTTGTAGATCTGCTATTTTGGGTGCAGGTGGGTGCCCCGGGACGGGCTGAGAAGGCAACGTGTGTCCCGCACGCCAGCTGTAGAGTGGATTTAGAAGAGGTCCCGACGCTTGTTAAACCTGTGCGGTTGACATGCTGTTTGGGTTGAGCTGGCGTTGGGGGAGGGATGACGAGGACCGCCCGAGTGCCCTAGGCTGGCGTTGGGGCAGGGATGAAGAGGACCGCCCGGGTGCCCTAGGCTGGCGTTGGGGGAGGGATGACGAGGACCGCCCGGGTGCCCTATAGGCTGGCGTTGGGGCAGGGATGACAGGGAGTGGGCAATGGTCGGGTATTTCGTGTAAAGTGCAACCTGGGTTGCGGGAAGCAAGGCAGGAATTCACGACAACAACGATTCCTGCGGTAAGCACAATCTCCACCAAGCCTCCCTATACACTCCCCACCAGTGGTGTAAAGTAACTAATACATTCATACTTAAAGGACCACGTCACCACTTTTCAACCTCTTCATATAGGTCCTCACTAATAACCAGACTCAGTCTGTGTCTCATAGGAGTGCTGTGGGCAGTTTAGAAACCGTCCTCCAGTCATTATCCGTCTTCATTATTAGGCAGATTTTCTTTTAAACAAGATTCTTTTACAAAAATGTTTAGATTTTCATTATCATAAGAACAATGGCTTCCCCTTTCCAGGACTAGAAAGCCTTTCTATTAGCTTGTATTCCCCATCGATGATGTCACTGGAGGACGGTTTCTGAACTGCCCACAGCCTCCTATGAGACACAGACTGAGTAGAAAAAAATTGCGCCATTTTTTCATGATTATTAGAGGACCTATTATATGAAGATAGGTTGAAAAGTGGTGAAGTTGAAAAGTGGTGAAGTGGTCCTTTAAGTACAATTTTTAGGTCTTTGTACTTTATTTCAGTATGTCAAATTGTATGTGCTTTTACTTCTACTCCACTACATTGTAGAGGCAAATATTGTACTTTTACTCCACTACATTTATTTGAAAACTTTAGTTACTAGTTACTTTTTGATCATTTTCACAAAACAAACATTATCCACATCAGCCCTATATTGTCAGGAATGAGTTACGGAGTAGGACCCAAAAGCAGGCAACCAGATGCAGAGTAGATATCTTCAAGGTGTTTATTTAACTATCAATCAGGAGTATTCAAAAAGGCAAAACATAGGCAACATCAGCCACAAAGCTCACTTGACAAAGGTCTACAAACCAACAAGGGCACACTGCAAATAAAGGGCTTAAATAGACAGGGGTAACAGGACACAGGTGAACTCAAAACATAATCAAACACAGGATAGGCTAACAGGCAAACAGAACACAGGTGACTAGGATACAATAATCAGGTAGGTAAGACAGAACAGGAAACACCAACAAGAGGAGGCAGGAAAGCACAGAACAATACTACAAAACAAGGCACAACCAAAACAACAACAGAGTAACAGTAAACCAAAACCAAACACCACAAGGCCAAATACAGAACATACAGAATAAGTCCAAAACCTACTTAGGTTCCAAGTGTTCAAGGCAACACACATGACAAGTGCTTTCTTTAACATTCAAGGTATTACAGAACATGAACTAAACACAAAATGGTCATGTCATAATAAGAGTTCAGGGTTTGGAGCCATGAGTCACGGCTCAAATACAAAGGCAGAGGGGTGGGGCGTGACATATATAGTTTTTGTGCATTTGAAAATAGTTGATAAATGAGCTTGTAGATCTGCTATTTTCAAAAGATTTTTTTTATACATTTGAAAACTTGAAATGGAACATTCTACACAGTGAGTGTCTACTTTGGGTACTTTAAGTACATTTTGATGCCAATACTTTTGTACATTTTGAATTCCGGACTTTTACTTGTAACGGAGTAGTTTTACATTGCCGTATTGATACTTTTACTTTAAGTAAAACAATGGAGTACTTCTTTCACCACTGATCTCCCTGCCCACCCCAGCACTCTGGTGCGGGCTGATGGTTGATGTCTCGTGGAGTAACAGCCTCGGCTCTTACAGACAGTATATCCTGACTGTTTTTCAGTCCAGTGCCACCTGCATCGCATTAGAACACTGCAGCTCTCCAGAAGACATGATGACAGGATATGTTTGCAGTCTGGTCCCCTGCATACAAAGTCATAAACAAACCCCAGGGAGAGGGTGCCGGATCAACACTCAACTTACAATTCAGGTATTGGTTTAGGGCAGTGGTTTTCAACCCTTTTCATATCAAGGCCAATTATTGTCTCTACCAGGCCGAAGGCATGGGGAGAGAGTATGTTTTGCACTCCATCCGTCCGTCCGTGTGTCCGTCCACAGCTAATCTCCGTGCCACACCCCTGTCTCAGGCGAGGGTAATAGAGCACCGAAGTCCTGACGTAACTCGCTCATCCCGACGATTCCCCTGGTTCGCTGAAGTAATTTCTCTATGGAGAATAACATGGGGTGATCTTAATATCGTCTACTATAAGCGTTGTGGTCCAAAAATAAACAAGCTGTCTCGGCGTTATTGTTAGGGAGGTGTCTCTGTATCGTTTGCAACAATCAGTCACTATATGATACAGTCTGCTTCTAGCGAAAATCTAACTAATTCAGCAGCAGTAACATTAGCGTTTTCTCTTAGTCAGTTGATTCTTCATATCCATATGAGTGAAGCGGCCGGGGTGACATATTTATTTTTCAAACACAGTTGTTATATGAGGCGATCTAAAATCGCCTCAATGGGGATATCAATGCAACTAAACAAATATGAACCTGGGGACTGACGCCCTCTACTGAAAGTGACGTCAGACTTCGGTGCTCTATATGAACACAAGGATGGCGAGGCAACACAGTTGGGCAGAGTTTAACAGTCCCCAAGTGCAGATTATGTGACATTTAACAAATACGTAGGAGACCGAAATATCTCCTCAGAGACTGACACCGTCTTGTCCAACGACAGCAGACTGACTGGAATACTAATTCTCTGCAGCTATATACCCCCCATGGCCCCTCCCACCAGACAGGACCAATTTATAGGGGTTAACATGATCCACAACATGTCAAATCTGCTTGGGTTTGGCACAAAACACATTTTCATACATTTCAATTACTTTAAGCTTGTATATCTTTTCTTTCTCAAGTCTTTAGTTTTCCTTCATGACAAATAAACATCCCTCCACAGACAGGAGTTGGTTTGGCCCAGTTAGTGCTCAGCTGGGCTTCCACCTATTCCACAGAACCCATTGAACATGTTTGATAGCTGAACAGAGATATACCGAGAGCTGATTAGTTTGTCCATACCCTACCTAACCAGTGCACGCTATTGAGAGGCATGTAATGAGCAAAACATGAACAGTGACAGGGTGGGGTCACACTGTCACACTCCGGCACTGTTAACCTGGTCGATGCCAAATTTTGCACACACACTCCCTGGATGCCAACGATGAACCTCTGCCCCAAAACTTCCAGAACGGCCTGTTATAGCGCCACCATGAGGCCGACTTTTGATATTCTTTGATATTGCTCCTCCAGATTCTGTCCAAAAATCCCGCAAAGCGTTACACACTATCTCTATAGTCATGTGTTCAAGATGGATCTGTCCGATATTTCATATTCCATTCTAATTGGCTAACATAGGGTTTCAAAGTTTGCAGGATTGGCCCATTTGAAACAAAACGCCTCAAATTATGAACGCAGCGTGCAATTTACGTGAATCTTTTCACAAACTTTCCTACTATGCTGAGGAATATATCCCACCCTTTTCACATTGGCCTGTTATAGCACCACCAACAGGTGGAAACACATTTTTGGAACAAAATGCCTCAAATCATCCAATTGCCATCAATGGTGTAAGAACAAATGCCACCCTTTTCACAATGGCTTATTATAGCACCACCAGGAGGCCACAACCTGACCTGGCCTGGTGGGGCACTTTTTCTAGTTTATTCTGCATTTGATCCACGGACAACCATTAGATGAGATTTAGCTTCTCAGACCCAAAACGAAAGAATATTTTGATATCGTTGACACAATTCCATGCTGTTGGCAAACGTTGATCAACTCTTAACAATAACAACTCTTCTATACATTCTCTAATTGTGTAGATTTCTTGTAAATTAAGTAATGCAGATATCAAACAATAATGTAACTCTTGAGAGCATAAAATGAAACCAAATAGACCTGTATAGGTCCATTTGGTTACATTTTAGAGTTAAAGATTTTAAGGGACCACCTGGAACCTCCTCAAGGACCACTGGTGGTCCCTGGACCATGTTTGAAAACCACAGCCACTCTACCACAGGGTAGAGTGGCCGTCTTGGAAACCTATAGACTAGAACGTCGCAGTCCCACCCCCTTTCAAAACGACGAGAGACCCGGAAAATAATTCCCTGTTCATTTTCCCCATAGACTTTTCCAAGTATTTATTTAAAGACGTTTATGCCGCGGACAAAGCCAACTGTTTTGGGCCAATCAAAAATGTTGTTATTTCTAATTATTTGATCGGCCCAAAACATTGTGTTCATTCCATGTGACACAGCGCTATGGTGTGTGTCTGTGCGACACAAATAGCATGACAAGACGTGCATACTTTATGAAATATCTTTTGAGATGCCAGACATGTATTTTTTTCTGTTCTCCTGTCAGAAGCCAAAAGTGCAAGAGGTAAAAAAGAAACAAACGGAACCGTCCACATCCTGAAATGTTTGTTTGCAGAAGCTAAAGAGTACCTTGAAAGTTCTGGGCTCCTTTTCAATGCATTTAGTTCCTCTGTGTATGTGTGTGTGTGTGTGTGTGTGTGTGTGTGTGTGTGTGTGTGTGTGTGTGTGTGTGTGTGTGTGCGTGCGTGCGTGCGTGCGTGCGTGCGTGCGTGCGTGCGTGCGTGCGTGCGTGCGTGCGTGTGCGTGTGTAGTGGAGGTGGTTTTGCTTACCAAGGGCCTGTACGTCACGAGGAGTGCCCAGCAGACTGGAGCAAGTCTAGTATACAATGAGTGGACTGTGGATTAAGCCTATTGCATATCAAACTCCTTGAAATGAAACAGGTTGAAATTCACTGCTAGAGCCGCAAAACTCTTCTCTTATGAGGGTCCCTAATATCTATTCAAATGTGGGTCCGCTGGCTAATTAGTGTCAATTTGGGGGGGGGGCCTTGGCATGAAAAAGTTTTGGAACCTCTGCATTACACAATGTACTTAATTGGTTCAGAGCGATGGTACCGCACAGATCGCAATTCCACCATATAGCTGTGCACACTGTAACAACTTGCACATGCCATATTCATATTTCCTGGCTATATAGTCTAATGCATTTTGGCCTTCGACCACGTGTGAAATTCCTCGCAAGAACTTTATTTCTGACACAAAATATTTGGAAGCTGCTTGACATAATGAAGAAGAGGCGGACAGAGAGAGAAGACACATGCATGCTCATGCACATGTACTGTATGCGTACATACATGCATGCACGCATGCATGCATGCACGCTCACACACAGACACACACACACACACACACACACACACACACACACACACACGTGTGACACACACATGCATAGGCACACACATCTTTTCTTGGAAAGCCACAACGGTTTCTAATTATATCCAGGGTTTCAAATAAAAAGCGTTTACAGCCAATTCGCTTGCGTAAATGCCATTCCTGTCCTTGCGGGGGGTGGAGATATAAACCATTCCTACCCAGAGACAATAAATGGTTTATCACTTTTATTTGTCATGGCTTTTTGTGCCGTTGCCGACTTCTTTAAAGAGTGAAGGACCAGAAAAAGCAAACCCCCCCCACACTAATGACTGTGTGTGATTTATGGAGTATGTGTTTGACACAGTGGCGTCTGCATTTTCAAACCGGGCATAAGCAGACTCCTCTTTCACAGACACATTCAGCCTCCTAGAAAGGCTGTACTGCATAGTTTGGATATTATAACGTACAGGTTTTTTCTTTTCAATGTGGGGAAAGGAGAGGAAATTAAAATGATCAAAATAATATTGTGCAAGTTAAAGCCCTTTCAACCTGGCATTTCTATTTCGTATGGCATGTAATTATTGTCAAAGAGTTGCGAAAATAGCAAACAAAGCAGATCTACAAGCTATACTTTATGACTCTGTCGGAGTCCAAAGATGTCGGCTTCTTTTAACTTTTATAAATAAAGTACAACTATTTGTATCCACCCTCTCCTCATTTTTAACCTTTTTAACCTTTCGAGTGCTCGGATCGCCGCCTTGTCTTTAGTATGGCTATAGGGGATCCTTGTCTTTAGTATGGCTATAGGGGATCCTTGTCTTTAGTATGGCTATAGGGGATCCTTGTCTTTAGTATGGCTATAGGGGATCCTTGTCTTTAGTATGGCTATAGGGGATCCTTGTCTTTAGTATGGCTATAGTATAGGGGATCCTTGTCTTTAGTATGGCTATTTGGGGATCCTTGTCTTTAGTATGGCTATAGGGGATCCTTGTCTTTAGTATGGCTATAGGGGATCCTTGTCTTTAGTATGGATAGGGGATCCTTGTCTTTAGTATGGCTATAGGGGATCCTTGTCTTTAGTATGGCTATAGGGGATCCTTGTCTTTAGTATGGCTATAGGGGATCCTTGTCTTTAGTATGGCTATAGGGGATCCTTGTCTTTAGTATGGCTATTTGGGGATCCTTGTCTTTAGTATGGCTATAGGGGATCCTTGTCTTTAGTATGGCTATAGGGGATCCTTGTCTTTAGTATGGCTATAGGGGATCCTTGTCTTTAGTATGGCTATAGGGGATCCTTGTCTTTAGTATGGCTATAGGGGATCCTTGTCTTTAGTATGGCTATAGGGGATCCTTGTCTTTAGTATGGCTATAGCGGATCCTTGTCTTTAGTATGGCTATAGGGGATCCTTGTCTTTAGTATGGCTATAGGGGATCCTTGTCTTTAGTATGGCTATTTGGGGATCCTTGCCAAGTTCAGAATTAGCTTTATTGTCTCATCACAGTTTTACAAGTAAAAAAGTGGGTGAAATGTTTTGTGCATAGTTCCCATCGTGTCATTTTTGCAAGAAAAAGCTAAGAAAGCGAAGAAGGGAGATCAAGGCAGGAAAAAGGAAGTTTGAGCTCTTTTGCCACAAAAAGTACATATAAGGGTTTTCTCCTGTGTGTATCTTATATTTACAAGCTTTTGCCACAAACGGTACAACCAAAAGGTCTCATAGCTTATTTATAAGCTTTGCTACTAACTGTACAACCAAAGGATCTCTTGGGGGGTGGGGGGGTCTTTAACTTTTTTTTACAGGAGCCAGTTTCTACAAGGCGGGATCCTCATGGTTCACAGATCTGAGCGCCCGCCCATGCCTCCCCTCCTTCCGTCCCCTCCCCTGCCCTGCCCGGTATAGAAAACCAATAGAGCGTCGCAGTCCCGCCCCCTTTCAGAATGACGAGGCGTTTCAAAAAGTATTTATTTATTTACAGCATTTAAGCTTCGGACAAAGCCAACAGCTGAGCTGAGTTGATAAATCATGACAATAATAACAAAAAAATGGGAAGAACGATTAAGCGTGGTTTCTAAAAGTTGCATGTTGAGCAATTTGAGTAATTAGCATAATATGTGACCATATCATTAACAACCTATACAAGGCAAAATAAATCAAATTTTCATCATTCTTTAGCATGTGACATGTCGAACTAGGGGGTTGTCATGATTCTGAATCCATTCCAAGCATTAGTTTTGCACAAAAAACACTCCTTGGGCCGTTTTTAGCCCAAGGAGTGTTTTTGTGCAAAACTAATTACATAAAACATAATAAAAATTTGAAAATCTTACCTTATATAGGATGTTAATGGTATGGTTACATGCTAATTACTCAAATTGCTCAACGTGCAACTTTTAGCAACCAAGCTGAATTTCATCCATAAGGCATATAACATTTCTATCATAAAAGTTTATACTAATCACCATTTCTGGGATCATGACATTTCCAGTAGACTATAGGAACAATTTCCTCATACTTTTTTCTTTTCTTTTCCCTCGCTGTTCTGAAAGGGGGCGGGACCGCAGTCCCTCCCCCTTTCAGAAAAACGAGTGGCCCAGGAAATTAAAACCCAATGCATTCTCCCATAGGCATTTCTTATTTAATTTATTTAAAGACCTTTTAAGCGCCGTACGAAGCCAACTCTTGTCGTGACAAATCATGACAAAACACAACATTTTTCGGGCCAAACAAATAATTACAAAGAAGAAAAACAACAAAAAAAGTGTTGTAACCTGCCGTTTTTTCTACTTTCTAATTCTTTGTTTGGCCCGAAAAGTTGTGTGTGTTGTCATGATTTGTCACGACAAGAGTTGGCTTCGTACGACGCTTAAAAGGTCTTTAAATAAATTAAATAAGAAAGGCCTATGCATTGGGTTTTCATTTCCTGGGCCACTCGTTTTTCTGAACGGGGGAAGGACTGCGACGCTCTATAGCACAGCACATCACCAAATTTGGAGCGACGCGATTCAGCACTGTTATTGGTTAGCGAAATACAAGGAAGTGGGCTTCCTATGCCAGATCTTCCAATGCGTTTCCCCAGGCTTTCCTTTTTTTTTTGCCGAATGCGAACGAAAATAAAAGCCTGGGTACCGAGGCTATACACACATGCACACAAATGCATGCACACTGTCACACACGTACGTAGGCCTACCCAGAGCGATAGAGTAAGACTATACGACATTGAGGGGGCAGAAAACTGAACGCTCGATCGCTGTTCATGCAGCCTGAACGGGGACAAGCTGGAGTTTGAAATTCATTGTTTTCAACGAGGGCCAACAGGGCGGTGCAAATAAGAACAATTAGGCATGTGTGCAATATGCCAACTGTTTTAAAGTATTGTACAGTAACAACTAAATACTCTGTAATGTTTATGTTGTACTATTACTAAAAACTATCTAAAATAAAGGGATTTAAGATCATTAAAGCTGGGCTGTTGCCCGAGTCCAATGCATTTCTGTCTACTTCCGGTCCAGGACTTGTCACTGTTTGCTATGCTCTTCGCATTCATGGGGCCATTGGACTGGCCCCATGAATTTAAAAATTCTTTATTTTTATTTAACCTTTATTTAACCATTTTACAAGTGGGAACTGGCCAAGAGGCAGAAATAAAATTGCACTTCAATAGCTACTACATGTCACATTTTAGAACAGCAAAATAAAACAAAGTGCTAATCTTTTAGTAGCAGGGCAAAATACAAAATAGAAACAGAAATAATATGTGCAGGTGTTGGACTGTACATCTAGATGATCCTTTTGAAACTTCTCAAGGGAACTTTCAAAGCCAATTTTAGTCTGGCTAAAGAAGGCCAGACATTTTTCCCCCCCTGGGATTTGAATGCTGGTATACTACACACCGTAGCCAAGCATTTGACCTGAGGTTTAGACCATTTTGGCCCAAATTGACGGCAGATCACCAAGAACGGCGTTATAAATGAAAATATACCAATGAATTGAACAGAGTTGTCGTAACTCTGTCTTACTCGAGTCTATGCTCTGGGCCTACCTACGTATGGCGCACGTGGACACAGGTCAATGATACATGAAACCAACACAGCGATTGGCTTTGATGCTATTTTCCAACATCAGATACAAGAGAAGGAGAAGAAAGAGCAAATAGATTAGCCCGGCGGGGGGGGCCAAAGAGTTAGTCAGGCAAGGGCTGCCCCCCTCCAACATACGCACACACACAAGTGGAGAATGGGCTGCCCCCCTCCAACATACGCACACACACAAGTGGAGAATGGGCTGCCCCCCTCCAACATACGCACACACACAAGTGGAGAATGGGCTGCCCCCCTCCAACATACGCACACACACAAGGGCTGCCCCCCTCCAACATACGCACACACACAAGTGGAGAATGGGCTGCCCCCCCCCCCGCCTTCTCC
>NC_137869.1:33018365-33025865 GCF_963924005.1 Protomyctophum bolini | reverse complement strand
GAGACCTTTTGGTTGTATACCGTTTGTGATAAAGCCACACAGAAGAAACCCTTTACCTGTACTTTTTGTACAGGTAAACCTTCTTCTTCTATTTCTTAGTTTTTTCTTGGAAAAAATGACATGATGGGAACTACTCATGCACAAAACTGAATTTCACCCACTTTTTTTACCTGTAAAACTGTGATTCTGCTGGTCCAAAGAGAACGTCTTTTGAGCTGACGAGCGCCGTACTTTCAAACCAATCAACCGTAGCTGTGGTTGAATCACCCGATCTTTCTTATTAAGCACAAATAGCTTAGCTGAAACTATGTAAACATGGACTCCTCATGGTTGTGATAACGATTCAACGTCGGGTCGTGAATCACCAGGTTGTCAGACACAGGCAGCACAGGAGGATCAGAGGAGCAGCCGCTCCTCTCCAACAGTTGAACTGTTTCCAGCTTGAAGCACCAAAACAACGCCAGGCGTCAGGTTGGCTGAAGCGCCATGCTCGGGTGCTGGCCAGAGAACAGATAGACACCAGGTCGTGCTATAGAGCACCTGCCCCTTTGCCCTCTGTTTTGTACAGTGAGTGTACAGTATATGTGGCACATGGTGACACATGGTCGACCAATTCTGGATTAAAAGATGCCAATATATTATTTATGCCCAAAAATCAATACATCTCACACACTAGTAAGGCAGCCGGCGGTTCCACGCGCTGCCCAAATGTCTGTGCAGCATGCCACTGGAAGAGAAAAGTTCACTGGCACGTCTTCACCACAGATATACATGACAGGCACTGTCAGCTAAACATCCATGGACGCAGATCCTTACCTTAGTGCTCAAAGCAGTGCTGTAGACAATATACCTTGATTATTCCCTGCGTGACATGCACACGTATAAATAGGCTATCCGCTTGTGCATCGTGGTCAATGGATGAAATGATTAGCAGTATACGGTATACACTTTTCCCCCCCAAAACTTTAGCACATCATCATCGCCATGTTGGCTTGTGGTGGACATTTTTGTCAACATTCCATTTTTGCCACAGACATACAAAATGAGTGGACTATAATATGTCTGTAACTCTGCAGTGTTCAAATGGAACCAAATTGACCCTTACGGATCCGTTTGGTTCCATTTGAACACTCAGAGATAAGGGGGGGTCTTTGCAAATAAAACATTTGAGAACCACTAGTGGACTCCTTATGTGCCATAGTGTCGTAATAAATCATTGTCATACTTATTCTGAAGATGATCTCAAATTTGCCAAGGACAAGACCAAGTCTTTGCCACGTGTACGGACATATTGGTGACCCCTGTCTGCAAAGTAACCAAAGTTGTTCTTGCAGATAGGCCTATAGAGTCCAGGTTTAAAAGTGACACGCCATTGCAGGCTACAAAGAGGACTGTGTTGAAAACCTGGGTAATGTGCTCATGTTCTGCAGCCTGGCAAGCTCTGTTTCTATCATGCATGTGTTACTGAGAGCTAATGGTGTGAGGATTAAAGTGCTTAGTCTGGGTTTAATGCACAAGCATACACAAATCAATCATGGGCCCTACATTTACATACACAGACACAGACACAGTAACGAACGAACGCACAACACACACACACACACACACACACACACACACACACACACACACACACACACACACACACACACACACACACACACACACACACACACACACACACACACACACACACACACACACACTCAAAGGCTCACATAGACTCACAGGCTCACATCTTCATACATGTGCATGCACATACACACACACCACAAAGAGACACAGACAAAAGGATACGTTTATCTTTAACTCCTGTTGCTCCCTCCAGCTTTCTTTCTCACACTCCAACACACACACACACACACACACACACACACACACACACACACACACACACACCTGTGCGTAAGTGGGTCACCCCCCCCCCCCCCCCTGTCTCCCCATCAGTCTGTCTCTGTCTGGCACGGGACCCCCCCCACACACACACACACACCCTCTAAATCCTGCCTTTCCTCATGTTGCTATATTGCACAGAGTTCCCACAGCAACGCTGGTCCCAGTAAGCCGGCTTGCAAGGACCAGTGTGCGCTGGCTCATTGCGTGAGCAAGCATGTCTGCCAGTTTGTATGTATGTATGTTTGTGCGTGCGTGCGTGCGTGCGTGCGTGTGTGCATAACGCTGTACGCATGTATGGCATGCAAGTTATAGGCATTACTATATAACACGCATATGGGCGCATGTTTGCACGTACGCCGCATGCATAATTTATGCGCACGTGTGCATGTGAATGGAACTGCATGGTGTCAGTGACCGGTGGGGGTGGAGCCAATACACTTAATTTATACTAAAAATCACACCCGTGTGAAGTAAGTGCATGTATCTCCGTATGGGCGTCCCCGGGGGGTCTCCGAAACATCCAGACCCACAGGACCGTGCCCAGGGTGCCGGCCCGGTTCCGGCAAGCCACCCCGCCTCCGAAACGGTCGAGAAATGACAGAGAGTCACTGTACTGTACTGTCACACCCAAAATCATCATAATATGTGTGTGTGTGTGTGTGTGTGTGTGTGTGTGTGTGTGTGTGTGTGTGTGTGTGTGTGTGTGTGTGTGTGTGTGTGTGTGTGTGTGTGTGTGTGTGTGTGTGTGTGTGTGTGTGTGTGTGTGTGTGTGTGTGTGTGTGTGTGTGTTAGGCTGCGCAACAGTGACACTTGGTTGTCACAGCCAGGGACGAACACAGCCAGCCAGCCAGCCATGCACCACAGACACACAAAGCTGCGTAAGGAAGTGGTTGCACCACTTATACATTTGCGAATCGGCAAGCTCACAACAGGACACAATGCTGTGAGTGCGTAGAGCACGGCGCATGCAGAGAAGTATAAATCAGCGTGCTTGGCTTGCTGTCCTCCACCACCCCGCTGGGCCCAGGCAACTAAATAAGCTCATTGTCAGGACTGTGGAGAGTGCAGGTGCACCTCTTCCTTTTTCACCTCCGACCCTCGGCCCACGACCCCCACAAAGCCCTTTGTGAACTCTATTTACCAGGGACTCAGCGGAGAAACCACAGTCCATTACCAAGCTCTCCTCTCGCCCACTTTCTCTCTCCCATTTTCTCCTCTCTCTCAAGAAACCAATTAGCGACAATACAAGTAGGTTAGACTCTCTATTCAGAGTGGGTATTGTCGAGCACAATGCCAGGAAGCATTGTGAGCTAACAATTAGTGGCAATGGGGCAGTGTAGAGTGTCACTGACATTGTTGGGAGCCGCACAAGGCCGGGTTTGTTCCCTGGAAGGAGGGAGTGCGGGCCGAGGGAGGAGGGTGGAGGGCGGAGGGGTTCCCAGGCGCTGAATTAGCCCAGCTCGGCCCATGTGTCCCAGCCACACAAGACGCTTATCTGTGGCAGGGCTCCGGAGACAAGCGATGTGTCCCCAGAGAGGGTGTGTCTCCCTCTCACTGTCTCTCTGGGTGTAGGTGTTTATGTTGGAGGTAACCCTATACCTGGGACTGTGTGTGCACGACGCACAGACGCATTCTCTGTGTTTGTGCGCTTTGTGTGCACGCACGAGACACAGTTCTATGCGCTCATGTGCCAATGTCTCTCTCTCTGCTCTTCAGAGTGGGTGTTTGCATGCTTGCATCCATTGGTACATTTGAGCGCACAGTAAACATTATCGGCGTTGATTGAATCCAGAGTGCGAACATGGACCCGATCCGTTTTCACACGTGAGTTAAATTAATTCAGGTTATTTTTTACTGTGTGCTGCTATGCACATCCACTCAGCCATGTGAAGACCTGCGCTGAGACGAGAGAAAAGCCCCTGCCCCACCCCCAGGTCTACCCATGACCCCGGTTTCTCGTCTCGAGGTCGCGACCCCCGCTTCATTAGCCCATGCTAACACTAACAGTGGGCTCGTCGCCACGTGAGGGAACGCGTTCCCCCCCAGCCGGCGGCAACACCCCCGCTCCCACTCCAACCCAGGGGTCACGACCAACAGGTCAGGGGTTCAGCTGTCATTGTTATCCCCACCATTCGCCTCCACTCCCACCCCGCCACACCCCACATGTCCCTGGAATGCTCCCCCTCCCCCCCCCCCCCCCCCCCCCAACCCCCCCCCCCCCCACACACACACACTACACACACAAAGAACACACCCCCGGACACACCCCCACCATACCATGACATCATTGGACCGAGGCAGAGATTCTGGGAGGGGGAGGGGGGAGGGCCGGCATGCCGCGTGGATACAGGGGAGCTGCTGACAGCTCACGCTAGCCGGGCTCGGCCTAAATAGACTCCTCTGTTCTGGAGTGGGAATGGTAAGGCAACTGTGAGATTCAATCAACTCTGTCTGATGCAGTTAGCCTTTCCAGGTAGAATCAAATGTGAGAAAAAAGACCGAAACGAACAGAATTAAGCTTTTGTTAATGTTTGGCAACTTTCGGCTTTGGTAGAGAGACAGAGAGAGTTGGATCCAAACCTGGATCCTTTCAACTCACAAGGAGCATGTTGTCTGTGCACTGGCTGAGCCACCAAGCCCCAAGTTAAAGGACCACTTACATTTTTCGAGCGGACGTTCGAACCATCATTTTTCATTAATTGAATACAAAAATAAACCTTTGCGAGCACCGAATCATAGAAGCTGCAACTCATTAAAGATCCTATGGGGGCGACATTGCATAGTCTCTGTGAAAAAAAAGTCTCCACTCTGTCTTGAAAATGCGTGAATCTATTCTACGTCCCTATCGACACTGCCTGTCTTGCCTCTCATGGTCTCACCAGACTGTCCTCTGAGAATGACAGCTTGGCATGCGCGACAGGCTGCAGCCTTGTAACTAACTTGTAACTTTTATTTTTGTAGAAGAGGCAAACTAATATTGTTTATGCTGTTTGCTTTGATTGAATAATTGATTGAACACGTACGTGTGTTCTAAATAAAGTGTTAGTGTCAAGCTGTCATTCTCTTGTATTATATTGTACTTGTATTATTTCCCACCACGGAGTAACCTCGGGGCAGACTATCCAGCATGTAGCCTCCACCTCGGTAACCTCGGGGCAGACTATCCAGCATGTAGCCTCCACCTCGGTAACCTCGGGGCAGACTATCCAGCATGTAGCCTCCACCTCGGTAGCCTCGGCCCAGCTCCAGGCTTAGGAAAGTCTAGCCTGGGAAGCATTTCATTTCGGGTTTATGATCCGGTCTGGAGCGGATGGTAACTTTTGTCATGTTGTAGTCAATGATTCGTAGTCATCTGGCAGGAAACCACAAGACGGAATCAGTACTATGAAAGACCAGACCAGGCTTTCCTCCGAGATGGAAAGCCTGGTGACACGAGGTATGGTGATGCCGGTAGTGTCGGTAAGCCAATCAGAGGCAGGCGGGGCGTTACCATGTCTATGCTCGGACCCGAGTGGAATAGTAAGATAGTGGCGACAGCCGCACAAGCTTTGATCTCGAACGCAAAGCGGGTGTCTATGGGCTATATAGTTCCAAACATTGGAACTATCCCATTGAGATAGAATGAGCACTTCCGCATTCCATTGTTACAATGGGAGTGTCACAGCCCCTGTAGTTTGGCCTACTAGGGCCTGTGTGGTTTGTTAGGTAGGCCTAGTCTTGTGTTTTCCACAGGTCCTGCCGAGTTGCCAATCGGGTGCATTGGGAGCACCTGGCCAGTGTTCCCAGGGTGCACTATAAGAGGCTGGGTGTGGCCACACTTAGGCTCTCTCTCTCCTTCCATGAGAGCAGCAGCATGTGTTTGCACCATTCAACACCCCACACTACATTTACCACACACTTACACTACTGATCTACTGAATAACACACCCCACTCAGTATGTTAGTATTGTTTGATGCATATTAAGTTGTTTAAGTTGTAAATAAATATTGGTTTGTGCACTTTTAAACAGCCGTGTGTCTTCCTCCTTTGTTATGGCCCAAGAGCCAGGTCACTAAGTGTCGTCACTATACTATTCCACTCGGGTCTCAGACGTAGAAAAGATTCACGCCTTGAAAACTGCTGATCTGCAAAGCTCACAGCACGTCATAGATGAAAATGAAACTAACAGTGCTTCCCGGCGCAAAAATAAACAGTTAAAGCCTTCCATGCTAGAAGGCTTTCTTACCTTTATTTGTAGTTGTTACGTCCCCACCGAAGAGGTCCAGGTGTTATTTCGTGCAAAAGTGCATTATTGGCCATTTCCCCTAATATAAGCCCTCAATGGGCATTAAATTCAATGCAATTCATTGAGGGCTTATGGTAGGGGAAATAGCCAATAATGTGCCTTTGCATAAAATAACACCTGGACCTCTTTGGTGTGGACGTAACAACTACAAATAAAGGTAAGAAAGCCTTATAGTATGGAATTCTCCTTTAAAGCTTATGGCGAATTATAATATATATCCCATGCCAGTTAGGCCTCATGGATATATTTATTTGGGGGCTAATGTCTTCACAGCCCAAAAAGAAAGCAAGGTACTGTAGGTACTGTAGGGGTAGACAATAAAAGTAAAATACTTACAGCTGCTGGATCATGTAAGGTGGATTTTGAGAGCTTTTTTCGGTTGCATGTTGTGTATCAAACTAGACTAAAACATGTTTATCTAGTCTGTTTGCATGTAGGCTATAGCTGTGCGAGGTGTTGAGGCCAACTGCTTAATTAATATGCGCGCATACTTTACAATTGTTAAATCATTAACTTAAATGAGCACACAGATTTGTTGTGCCACCGCCCACGTCCCGCATGTGCCATGTGCTTGTATAATATTTGACATACAGCATTTCTTGTATCCTCCTGTTAATTATATGAAGTGTTTCCACACTGGTGATTTCTTCCTAGTGATGCGCCATCCTGTGAGAGGGTTATCTGATTGTCCAATAAACAGGCTGTACACTTAAAGTCATGGATTCACAAGATCTGGCATTTATTGATTGCCCATAATTATCCCAAATTGAATGGTCATGTGATATACATGTATATGAACAGCAAAGACATACATGAAAGCAAATACGACCTGTTACATCACGCCCCTCGAAGCGCAGGCCAGAGGTTGGTCTGTCCTGGAGAATTCTGACATGTCCCTACTCTTCCCCGACACTATATAGGAATCTTTCTTGTCACTCCGTGACCTTGCTTGGGCACAGCCCGGCTGCACACTCTTAAAAGTAATGGTAACTGCTTAAAGGGTCTACTTTCCCCCATCACTAGACTGTGCATGCGTGATTGATTGTGTGGAGTCCAGTCGAGTGTGTCTGTCTGTGTGCTGCTGTCCATCAAGCACACTTTCAAATTGTAAACACAACATTTTTTAAGAAAGAAAAAAAAGAGCTCCAAGCTCATTAATTAAGATGTTAGTGCCAACGTAACGAGCGATTCAGGGACAGCCTTACCATCAGGGGGCCATCGATGGGGAATCCAAGCTTGGTTGGTCGGGCACCAGTATGTTGTGTTAAAGCCCAGCCCTACCTGGGCCGTCATCACACTCAAGAGAATGTCCCAGCTA
>NC_137869.1:33013365-33015865 GCF_963924005.1 Protomyctophum bolini | reverse complement strand
GGATTTCCAAACACCATTTGGAGCGAGCAATGCTAGGAATGCCATGTCGCCCTGCAGCAGCGCGGCCATTGGAAACCGCTGAGCCACCAGGTGCTCGCGGGGGCCACTCGGACAGGAGGAAGTGCGGCAGGAAGTGCGGGTCGAGGGTCCGCAGGGGTGTACAAAATGGCGGCGGGGTGACTCAGCAGAAAGACGACCTGAGCGTCACGCAGGGGGAATTGAAGACCCTCTCTTCAATTCTATCTATCTCTCTGTCTCACTAATGCACATGTATGCGAAAAACTCCTATCAACCCCCAGTATCTCTGTGCTGAAAGGGAAGACGACATCGCACCCCCCCCCCCCCCCCCCCCCCACCCCCCAAATAGAGCCTCTTTTTCTCCGACTGGCCGTTCTTCCGCACATTGCCTCATCTCTCTTCTTCTATTTACACACTGTGTTACATTTCTATTCTTTCTCACCCTTTTTACCTTTTGACGGCCCTCTTTGTGTAGAGGCTGTGGGAAAGTTTCCTGTGGTGGTGAGGTCATCCACGACCCATCCCCCCCCTCCCTCCTAACACACACACACACACACACACACACACACACACACTCACACACACACACACACACACACACACACACACACACACACACACACACACACACACACACACACACACACACACACACTCGACCATCAACCACCCCCCCAGCCTCCTTACCTCCTTCCCTAGGCCGTGCACACTCTTTCTTCTGTGTCTGTCAGACATGCACCTTGCCACTGTCTCTCCATCTCCAACTCTGTCCCTGTCACACTGCCGGCCAGGCTCTCTCCACAGGGACCTGAACAGAGCCTCATTCAAAATGAGTATCACATCGTCTGGACTCCGGCAAACACATCTACCGATGTGAAGTGAGCGGTGCCTTGATGATGACATTATGGTGATGATGTCTGATGATGATGTATTGACCCACATGACATCACAGCAGGTGGAATAATAATAAGGAATAGATCACATGTTGGAGCGGGTAGCACTGCTGAAAAACAGCCATCTGCAGGATGAATGCTATTGAGTGTCGGGGTGCATACGTTGGTTAGACATACTAACAAAACTCACCTGTGGTTCCTGACATGCATGACAGGTTAAAACTCACCTGTGGCTCCTGACATGCACGGCAGGTTAAAACTCACCTGTGGCTCCTGACATGCACGGCAGGTTAAAACTCGCCTGTGGCTCCTGACATGCGTGGCAGGTTAAAACTAACCCGTGGCTTCTTGTGAGGTTAGGTTTAGGGTTGGGTTTTGGTTAGGGTGTCGGACTAGCCTGTTAAGCCCGATTTATGCTTCCGTCATAGGATGAAGTATAAATCTGGCAATACACACACACACACACACACACACACACACACACACACACACACATTTCTAAAGATGTACACATGTGCGGACTCCCTCGTGCATGGATGGGTTTGTTTGGGAGGGTGGTTCTGCCAGCGTGTGTGAACCTGTATGGCTAATTTGCAGTGTTCTCTAGTACGTTACGTTATGACGCGCAGAGAGCGGAATAAAAATGGGGAAAGTGATAAATCAGGAGTGGGTTAGAATGAAAGAGTGTTGGTCACACAAAATTCCTAAAATATCTCAAATACTATACATTTTAGTGAACCCCCTCTCAAACACACACACATAGACAAGCACACACATATACATAGACAAGCACACGCGTGCGCACACGCACGTGCACATGCACAAACACACACACACACACACACACACACACACACACACACAGCTCTAATCCCATTCACAGTGAAGTCAATAGTGTTATTTGACAATTGGTTACTGCCATCTATTGGGAATAAACGTGAACTACACCTTGCTTAAGTGTTGGTTTTTAATATGGTCTCAAAATGTGTGATGCTGAAATAGCTAAGCAATAAATCCATTGTACATATTGAACATGTGATCTTGTAGTGATCAGGCCCAGCTGTTTGTCAAACATCATATCACATCCAACACATCTACAAATAGTCTGACCGCATGTCTCTGAGGTATACTCCTTTCTTTCTCGTTCTAAGGCAAATGTATGTGTTAATATACAAAAATATATGACACGCATTTAGAGAAAAAAATGAACACTTATGCACATCTGTAATAGGCGATAAATACTTTGACCAATATATAAACACAACGTCAAGAATTCCGTCTTCAGTCTGAGGGGCCCCTTGTGGTTGTCGAAGTGCCACAAGTGGTTTGTATCCCCCGGTGCACATATTTCAAAACCAAACCACGATTGATATGTGTCTATCTGCTGTCTGCTGACTGGGATATACTCTGTGTCCAGGTTGATATGTGTCTATCTGCTGTCTGCTGACTGGGATATACTCTGTGTCCAGGTTGTATTCAAAGTGAAGCGTCTTATTAAGCTTCTTGTCTTTGACAACCTACGTATACTGGGCAAAGACAGCACTAGAGAGATATGGCACAGAGGAAAGTGTAATGTACACATCAATGGG
>NC_137869.1:32980865-33003365 GCF_963924005.1 Protomyctophum bolini | reverse complement strand
GGGGCTAAAGGTCATGAGCCAGAGGTTCTTATGTCAGTCTGTCTATAATCAGGGACAGAGCTCATTATTACATGCTTGCACACGCAACACACGCCCGCATGCACTCACTCACGCACGCACGCACACACACACACACACACACACACACACACACACACACACACACACACACACACACACACACACACACACAGACACACACACACACACACACACACACACTAAGGCTGTCCCCAAACATTCAAGGTTCGAATGTTCGCTCGTTAGGGTTGGCACTCAAATCTTAATTCATGGGTTTGAACCATTCGTTTTCTGTATTTTTTATTTTTTATAAAAATAAAAATATATATTTTTTTCCTTTTTTATTAACTCGAAAATATATCTCTGCGAGAATGTTATACGTATATGTTAAAAAGTGCATTCCTGTCAGAAGTTATGTCTATCTCCTTGTTGTGCAGCTGTCCCTCTCCAAAATCCCCTGTGCACATTAACTTGGTGATGGGCCTGCAGCCAATCAGCCAATCAGCAACAAACACACACCCACCCACACACCCACACACACACACACCCACACACACACACACACACACACACACGCACACACACTAGCACGGCACAATTTGAGAAAAAGGTTAGTTCTCTCTCTCTCTCTCTCTCTCTCTCTCTCTCTCTCTCTCGCTGCGCTGTTGCGTTGTGTGTGAGTGTGTGTGTGTGTGTGTGTGTGTGTGCACGCGCATGTGCGTGTGTGTGTGTGAGACACTGATTTATTGAATATTCTGACTTTCAATTCAAATGTACATACATTTAGTTTTGATTGTATTGTTGCTTTTTGCCTTGGCAATGTAAATGTAACCCAGCCAACATGGCAACCCGCAAATGGCAACCCATGTCAACTGTCAATCAAGGCAGTATAAAGGTGACATCAGTTCCTACACTCCCCACTCCCACCTATGCAAGATGGCCGAAATGTTTGGGAGCAGCAGCAGCAGCAGGTTCCTGTTCACTGTGACAACCTTTGGTTACTCTTCGGTGAGTCATACAGGCTTGGTGTCTTAACTTGGATCAACTGGTTAACTGTTTGTTTATTTTGAAAGCATTTGATTTATGTTTGAACTTTTGGTTTAATAATTAATATTGATGTATTCTATTATAATATATATATGTCATGTTATTATAATATTATAAAATATTTTTGGCTATACAGCCACATGTGTTTCTAATGTGATGTAGGCCTACATAACACTAATGACACTTATCTTTTCTCTTCATGTAATTCCAGAATATGAAGAGTCACTGCACCAGTGGTGTAGGCAGCACCAAGCCCTGGACCCTGAGACGAGCCATGTCCGTGGGCCCCACAGCCCCACCAATTTAGGCTTCCGAGGACCCCCACCCTGGAGCCCATGCATGTGAAGTGTCCCAGACCGATGCCCCCCTCCCTGCACAAGACATTAAGGTAGGAACTGTACGCTATAGCTGCTGCTGGTGAGTACAAATCTTGTTTATTGTCCTTTGCTGTCGCTGGTGTGGTTCTGCAGGGTAGCCTACTGATGGTGTTGCTCTCGTTTGCGTTTGCGTTCCGGCTTCCTGCGGTTGCGTCGCGTCGGGCTGCCTGCTGTTGCGCTCGTTTGCGTTGCGTCTTTTGCGTCGACTGCCACAATTTCGGCCGGTTCTGTCAGTTCACCTCATTTCACCTAACTTGTGGACACTGCCTGTCTTCTGCAGAAGAACGTGATGGTTCACGGTAAGTATCTGTTTTTGTATTCTTTGCTGCTGGTAGGGTAGGGCTGGTAGGGTAGGGCACCTACAAGGGTAGGTTTTTGCGTTGCGTCGCAAACAAAGCACTTTGGCACAGGCATGGAGCTCCTGGTTTACTGGGATGGGGTTCGATTCCCTGCTGCGCCCTATGCTGATTACATTTAATCTGTTAAACAGGCATCCTTTTGCACAATAGAGCGTCTCAGTCCCTCCACCTTTCAGAACGACGAGTGGCCCAGAAAATTATTCTCCATTTCATTTTCTCCATTGGCATTTCAAAACTTATTTATTTAAAGACATTTATTTAAAGACCTTTAAGCGTCGTATACGAAGCCAACTCCTGTCGTGACAAATCATGACAACACACACAATATTTTGGACCAAATAATTACAAAGAAGAACACAACGTGTTGTAACCTGCCATTTTATCTACTTTCTAATTCTTTGTTTGGCCCGAAAAATTGTTTGTCATGATTGGTCCGAATGTTCCCTCGAAAATTCCTGCCAAAGTTCGAGTCCTAAAATAAGGGCTAGGGTACAGCCTTAACACACACACACACACATACACACATTCACAAAGGCTCAGCCAGTAAGCAACCTGCTAATCCATGGTAAAGTCTAATTTGTTGTTGTTCGATGTAAACAAAACAGGAAAAACAAACGTGCAACAGATTGCAGATTTCTCCCAAACATTCCCACACTCTCTCTCTCTCTCTCTCTCTCTCTCTCTGGACTCTCAAGGTCCCGAAGACCAGACTAAGTAGGCTTGTGTAGGCCGACAGTCATTTACTCAAATTGAGATGTATGTATAAGTATAATTATATCCATGCCAATACTATTTTTACTCAAGAAAAGGTTTGATATGCAGGCTTGTAACACGTGAGTAAAAGAACACCACCAATCAGAGTACTTCTCCCAACACTGCCCTGCTCCCAGGGGCCTCCACCCCTCCACCCCTCCTCCTCCTCCTGCTGCTGGTGGCTGTCTCCATTCCCACGGCCATGTCTCCTCACATCTGCTGCCATGGGATCAGTCTACAGCTCCATGGGATCAGTCTACAGCTCCATGGGGTCAGTCTACAGTTCCATGGCAGCTCATCCTCAACTTCTGAACGCAATTATTGCCAGTGGTGGCACGCCCGCTGGCCGAGTGGTCCAGGCGCATGCCACATATAGGCTCTGGCCTGACAGCGTGTTGCGTGTTCGAGTCCCGTTCATGACGACCTTTGCTGCATGTCTCTCCCCTTCTCTCTCTCTCCCTCTGTCCTGCCTATGTTCACTTGCCAAAAACAAACAGTTATTTTGTTTTTCGGCCAGTGTTATCAGAGAGCACAATGCAACGAAAAAGGATGTTTAAGAGAAAAGAAGGAGCTTACGTTGCTGAAATATTTTCTAGGAGTTGGAGGGAACGCAGGCACGCACTTTGGGCGATACTACCTTGATGGAAACGACATCACAAACTAACAGTGATTGTTTCCTTTTTATGTTTTCACTTTTCATCATCCTTACGTCTTAAGATAAATACTCCGCCGCCGCCGCTCTCTGTCCCCCCCTAGAGTTCAGTGGGAGTTGTGCCACTGCACACACACACACACACACACACGCACATGCACGCACACACACACACACACACACACACACACACACACACACACACACACACACACGCATGCACACACACACACACACACACACACACGGACACACACACGGACCCACACATGCACGTACCAAACATTACCAACCCATACGAGGGTGAACTGAGGTATACGCTTTGGAAGCTTTGGAAGCTTTGCCCCCCCCCCTCCCCCTTTTCTAATTCCACAGTGTTTTTCTGTTCATTGTTTTCCCCCTGCAGAGACTCTCGGTGGAGCCTGGCGCTGGTCGAGCACAAAGCCTCTTCAGTTTGGGCAGGAGGGAGCTAGCACAACCACTTCCAGATGGCACCGGCCCATGCATGGCACAACTGCCAACCTCCAGCCAACAGCCTGCCTGCCAGCCAGCCCTTCCACCGAGACCCCAGTGCACACTTGGCTTCCCTATAGGGGGTTATGGACACGGGGCTTGGAAAGAGAGACAGAGAGAGAGTGCTAAATCTTGATTGCTGCTATTTGTGCGAGAAAGAGAGAGAGAAAACTGTCCTGGCGCAGTTGTGCTTGGTTAATCAATAAAACAGCCCCTGCAGCGTCATCCAGTACTAATACTTCCCCACATATTATTACCACCACTTCAAATCTCTCCGGCGTGCTGCATAAGTGTGATGGAATGAAGCTCTGAGCTGGCGTTTGAGGGAAATAAAATGGCATGAAGAAAAGGAGAAGTAAAACAGAGAGCGACAGAGTAGGAAAAACAGGGGGATATGAAAAACATACAGTGTTCCCAGAAAGCCTCCTCTGTAGTGTTGGACAAAGACACCCTTCTTCTTTCTTCTCTTCCACTCACGCAGACAAACATTCATGCAAAGATGAGCCTACACACACACACACACACACACACACACACACACACACAGTCGCACGAGTTTGGTAAGAATGCACATACTGAATACGAGCAGAAACATGCACACACATAGATTGATGCACACATCGCATATTTGACGAGCAAGGTTTCACTGACTCCCTGCTGACCACAGGAATGTGCTTGCATTATGTTCAACACCCCCATACATACACACACACACACACACACACACACACACACACACAGGCAGGCACAGAGTGTGAGAGAATGAGACTGACAGGTCCTAAGGTCCGCAGTACAGCTGTTCACAGCCGTCACCATTCTCACAGGGACCCAGGGAACAGAGGAAGAATGTGCTCAAGTCAGCAGAGAGACAAAAGGAGTGAGGAGGAAATGAACTGGCCAGCAGCTACTAGAGCCCGGATAGCTCAGTCGGTAGAGCATCAGACTTTTAATCTGAGGGTCCAGGGTTCAAGTCCCTGTTCGGGCGTACCAGTTTTTTCCCCACACCTCTCTTGTCCTCTCGTATGTGAGCAGTGTACCTTGTCAAAGTGTGATCAAATTATAGCCTTGGGGTCCTACAATACAGGTGGCTTTTGAATCCTATATAGGTGAATTTCCTTCAGCTGGCTACCCAGGTCTAATCCTACATTACGGCCCTTAAGTATAAGTATATATTTTTCAAACTGGTGTTCGTGTCAAGAGTATACATCTATACATCTATACAGAATGTTATAATTCTAGGCAAAAATATTCACAGACGCAATTTCGGATAATGCATACATCACCCATTCGCCGCCGCAGTTCATTGGAGCGACTTGTATCGCAGGATAGGCGGAAGTCAAGCAGAAGTGCAGAAGGCATGCTGCCGCTCAAAGTGACTACTGGCCAATCACAGCGCATCTTATCAATGAAATTCAAAGGAGCTTTATTGGCATGAGAAAACAAATGTTTACATTGTCTCTGATTGGCCTGCCAAACGTCCCCTTCTGTGACGCACTCGGAAGCTTGCCTTCCCTGAAATGGCGCCCGAGATGCAGACGCCCCAGAGCCGGAGGAGGCTTCTACCTTTCTATGTCTATGCTGCAGGGCCTGTGTTTGTGTCTGTGTATTGTGTACTCCCCTTGTCTTGTTCTTCCCACAGGTCCTGTAAGCTGGGCCAAGACAGCTTACAGAAGTAAAGGTCATGGTCACGTGACTGGGCTGCCCCGCCGCCATGATGCTCTCAGTTGCTAACCTTGCAGTGAATGGAGCCGGCTGGACCAGCTCATGAACAAACACTATTTATGAACCATTGAGACCTTTGTCATATAATCGGTTCAGGAATATAAAAGAAGACACAGGTTGCTTTCCAATAACTTGCTTTTCGATGTGCACATTACATCATTTTATCTAAATTTCAGTTTCAGTCTCGGAGGTATCGAGATATTTGGTTGGCAGACAGGAAATGGTGGACAGTCTTGCGATACTTGGCACGTTCAGAAAATAGTTTGTGCTCTTTAGATACCTCTATAAAATTACACAGTGTACACATCGAAAAGCAACACAGCAGGCAGGTATATTCTTTTATTTTCCTGAACCGATTATATGACAAAGTCTCAATGGTTCATACATAATGTTTGTTCATGAGCTGGTCCAGCCGGCTCCATCCACTGACATGTATTTCATCGAACTTCCGGTTTGCCACAGAGAGTGGCATGGCGTATAGCCCAGTCTCGTGACCATGACTTTTCCTTCTCATCTGTTCCTAGGGGGCTAAGGGTTCCAATAAGGGCATTGCAAGCACCTGGTCAGTGGTCTATGCGGTCTATGCATAGATTATATATATAATAGAGACATCACCGGATTTCTCCTCCTCATGTGCTCACCCAGCACATCAGGCGAATTCACCCCTTCTTCAAGGAATACAACAATACAGCATTCTGGGATGCATTTGGGCCAAACACATGAACGAGTATCGTGTGTGCGTGCACTGCGAGCGAGTCAACAGCACCGCTGTTGTATTGGCAAAGATGGTTTATGTATTGTGACGGCCCTGCCCCCTCTGCCTCTGCACAGTAGGCTATCTGGCAGCCTGGGTGATTAGGGCAGAGTGGAGCAGGCCGTCAGGCCAACTGTGTACACCTGAGTGGGGTGTGGTTTGGGAGAGTATATAAGGGCCTCTCCTTCCATGCTCTCAAGCCAGCTATCTTACCTTCCTTTCAAGCAGTTGCACACCTTTTACAACACTCACACACAGCACACTCCATACATGACTGATTACTGACATTGTCACATCTCATACCAGTTTATTTGATGATTGCTTAACTTATTTTAATTTAGAATAATAAATATATAATATAAAAGGTTGGCCTTGTGTGTGGACTTCCTTTTTGTCATGTATTGCCCTAGAGTGCATGACAGTATAAAGATGGGCCAACTTCATTGGAGCCACTAGACGCGAAATGGTACACAAAGCCTACACAAATCGTCTCCTAAATATAGTAGGCGTGGTTTGCTTCTCCCCGACCTCCAGCCTAGATGATTTGGATCTATCTTATTAAAAAGTCTCTCCCTAATAGAGTTGTAGAATGGCATTTCATTTTCAATTTCCTTTAGATCACACAGACTACATAATCTATCATCCTGAACCATGCCTACATATCTGCCTGTCTCAATATGCAGACCAAGTATGCCAGCTCTAATAGGATAGTTTCTAATCGTTTTAAATATGTCCATTCATTTCACGTTATAATATTCACATATTCTCATCTTAAATGTTGTGTTGTCCGTGAAATTGCAGATGGACAGAGAGAGGCTTCCGGACTCATCTCAAATCTCGCGAGAGTTTGTTGCTGGGATAAAGAAATAACAAAGTAGATTTTTCTGATTTGTCTCGCTAAAAGAAGCCACTTTACTATGAATACCTTGTAAATATTGTGCTTTGTGCTCCTGCATCTTTCTTAAGTACATCCACATATGTTAGTATGGGACGTCCTCATGACCGGTGCCCATGTGTTGGTTCCCATAGCACCAGTTTGTGGCTGGGAGCTCTTGGTGTCTGTGGCTGTGTCCTGCTAGTCTCATTCTCTAATGAATATAACTAATTATGTGGTAGAATAGAGTGCAGTAGTCAAGTGTCCTAAAGGGACCAGTGTTAAGCACCACTGCTATAGTCCTAAACTAAACCCCCTCAATCACTGTTAATCAATGAGCCATGACACCTGCTGCGCATCCCACCCTGTCAGGACCCTCCGCAAGTCAGTACAGGTCTTTAACCACATGAAGGCCTAGCACCCTTATTCATGTCATAAGTGACCTTCCAGCAAAAATAGGTGAACACTGAACATTCTGTGAAAATAGCACATCTAAGTTCACAAAAAGTTAAGTTGCGACAAGTTGTGACAGCATTTGGTGCAGCTACTTTCGCCATTTGACATACAACAAAATATATAGGGTTTAAGTAGTTAAAGGGATGTCCACATGCAGACACACCAATCACCATCTGTGTAGCTATATCGTTCATCACTGTCATCGTTGAAGGTGTGGTGTAGACTCTACCATCCACTTGAGTTTGAACAATTTTTTAAACGATATATTTATAGTTATAGTGCTCCGTGTGTGACGGCCCTTAAATCAACTTCCCCGCTGTCCCTTTGTCCATACTGTGGCCACAGAGTTACGAGCCAGCAACTCCAGTAGCACTACAAACAAGTGGCGAGGGAAGTGTGGAGAGGGTGGATGGGAGAGAGAGAGGGGGACAGGATGTTGTGATGACAGAGCTGTGTACCAAGAGACCAGAGACGTGAGTCGAGACATAAAACCACACACACGAGAAGGGAAAAGATCAGTTGATTTGATCAGCTTTGATTTCATTTCATTAGATTTTGCATGTACAGTACATGACATGTGCATTGTTCTGTGGGTTGGCGTGAAATTTGTGTACGCTCACATGTATATTTGTATGCATGTGCGTGTTTGTGTAGTAGGCGTGTGATCTGTACGTACTGTACTGTACCCATGTGTGTACCTGTGTACATCATAAAGATATGTCGTAAAGATAAACGTGTGGAATATCACAGTAAAATGTCGGGTCTGGTGAGTGAGGAATCTATGGCAAGAATCCCAACAAAACAAATGCTCAAATGCACAAATGTTTTGCAACAAATGTGGCATTTGAAGACGTTTGATAGGTTCATTCCAGGCCAATAGAGGGAAGTAAATAGCCCCTGCCTCCCCCTGGCTAACCAACCACGTGAAAGCCTACTAACTGCAGTTCACTGGGATCCCCCATGGCTCTGTACAAGGTCGGCTCCTTTTTTCCCCTCTACAAAGTGGACCACACATTTTGCTTGCGACCTTGTAGATCGTCTCTTTTTGCGGAATGTCCGCCCTCGTTATACGAGCACTAGGCTCCAAGTGATTAAACACCCATACAGAAGTGTTCCGTAACTCTTGATCGCGGTAAAAATGGTCTCCCTTTAGTTCTTTGGGTTTTTCTTCTTTAAGAATGAGGTCATGTCCGAGCACAGCAGTGGAACAAACCGTCTAATGGTCTCTCCACAAAGGTTCAGATGCTGTGATGCCAGGAACACTGGAGATACTGTTGTCCATGTAACTGCCACAGTAACACCAAAGAAACAGCAGAAAGAACAAGGGAGAAAACAAACAATGGACTTGTTGATACCTCTCGGCGAGAAAGGGAGAAAAAAAAGGGGGAGGAGAGATGGGGGGGTTGTAGAAAATGAGAGAGGCATCTGACAGACAACCACACAAGAAAAATTCCAGAAGCCGTCTGCAAATACCAGAGCCCTGGAGGAGAGGGATGTGTTTGGCGAGCGTGCGTGTGTCTGTCTGTCTAGGTGCACACTCCAGAAAAGAAGAAAAAAACAGGGAGGATAGCGAGGGAGATAACGGCATATAAACAAGAGAAAGAATGTGCAAGAAAATAAGGCGAGTGCAGAACTCTGCACAGTGCACACTCTGCACAGTGCACACTCTGCACAGTGCACACAGTGCACACAGTGCACACTCCGGAGTGTAAAAATGGTCCCAAGTGGATCAAAAGAACACTGAGGATTTCACTGTAAAGATGAGAGAGAGAGAGAGAGAGAGAGAGAGAGAAAGGGAGAGAGGAAAACGGCAAACGAGGGGAATGACACTAAAAGGAAAGAATGCACTAATGAATGCATGGAGGAGAACGGGAGAAAGGGTGTCAAAGTTTCACAGCCCTACAGGAAGATGACTGGAGAGATGCTGATCACATTATGCGGACGCACGCACGCACACAGACACACACACACACACACACACACACACACACACACACACACACACACACACACACACACACACACACGCACATCTATACAGTTCTGTATGAAGGTTAATCAAACAGAATAACAGAAGCGTGCAGATCCGCAGCTCGCAGTACGTACCGAGAGAAGCCGTCATGTCACCAATGATGCTTTCGCAGGAGAATCCACACCGCGCTTCACTTCTCCACAGATGATCACCACGCTCTGCCTTCAACTCACACTCTTTCACTTCCCCTCTCACCGGTCACCCTCTCTCTCCCCTCTAACTCTCCCTCTCTCTCTCTCTCTCTCTCTCTCTCTCTCTTTCTGTCTTCTGACACAGCTGGTCTTCCCCGAGGGGGTCTGTGTCCGTCTACCGTCCGGTACACGTGAAGAGAGTCTGTTCTAGACACCCCGTCACCCCTGAACCCACACAACTACTAACTCCTCGTCTCGCTGTCTCCTCACACCTCTCTGACTCTGTCTGTTTCCCTCGATGTGACTGAGAGAGGAAAAGTAATAACGAAAAAAACAAAGTAAATGGAAGCTCGCTGTGTCTTGGCTGGGTGAATGGAGCTTTCTTCAGATGCTGGAGAGAGAGAGAAAGAGAGAGAGAGAGAGAGCAGCGCGCCTGTGGAGTGGAGTGAAGGGGGGGGGGCACCAAGTTGGAAAAATAGTAGCTCGCCGTTTTGTGCCGTGCCGCCGGGTTGTTGTGACACCGCTTGAGTCCGAATTCTATGGAGGGAGGGACTGAGGGAGGGGAGGAAAGGAGTGAGAGAGAATGGAGGGAGGGAGGGAGGAGGGTGTGTAGAATTCCCCTGGCCCCTTGTCTACATAATCCCCCTGCCCCCTTCCTCCGGCTGACCAGTGAGCATTGTTTCTTGCTGGTGGCTGGGGGGGAGACCACCGCATGCTGTTTTCCACCAATCAGAATTGCATTCTGCAATCGGTGTGGGGGGGTGGAGGGGTTAGAGGTCGTATGTGCCCAAATGGGGGGGGGGGGGGGGGTATTATGGACTTCGCTGTCAGGGCATGTGTCCAGTCCACCCACCATCTGCTCTCCACACACACACACACACACACACACGGAGACAAAGGCATGTGGACACAGACTGACCATGTCTCCTGCCATGTGTCTGATCTTAACACACATAAATTAGACCGTGAAAGCTCTCAATTTAATTATCTCACATTTGCTGTTGTTTCAATAGGAGCATGTGTGTGGTGCGTGCCTTATCTTAACCCGCGGGTCAAAGGAAATGAGTCGGAATGGACATATGTCGTGCGTCGTACGTCCATCTGTTTCTTTTTCCATCAGAATGAAATGAATAGGACTTCCGGCGCTGATGTACCACGCCCGGTATGATGAGGAGGTCAACGCGAGGTGCACACAGCACATTCTTATAGGCACTTCACTTGGCCCTGCAGCGCTCCACCACCACAATGCCACTCCAAACCCCAGAGGTCCTTCAGCTCTCTCACTCATCGTATAGACATCCACCCATGTGACAAACGTTGCCCTTTGAGACACTCCCTTTAGACTCTCCCCTGCCCTTTAACACCGACTGTTCGCATACACACCATGCAGTGTTTGGCAGAGTGGGGCCATCTGGCCCGCCGAAAAACTCAAAAAACCCTAAACAGTCACATTCCTCTGGCTGAGAACTCCTTCTTCCACTGGCTGGCTACTTGTGTGCAACTGTTTGTTTTCATTTTGGCCACAAGTACACAAAGGAAATGCCATTACATTACATAAGGTTTTTAAGCCCTAGCTGTGCTTCCCCGACAGGAGGAAATGAAAAGAGACAACTAAGACATTGTCAGGAGGGTTCGTCTCAGTGTCGATGACATACGGCCTACATAAATAACGCACAGTGACAAAGGCTATGCAGCATTTCAAGTACGCCACTTGGCATGTGGCATGGCCATACCATATGTGCCATCGGCATCTTATTTAACCTGTCTTTAACCGGGACGTCCTATTGAGTTTAAACTCAAGAGGACATCCTATACATTAACCCTGGTAACTCTATTTTGGGCATGTTATTATATAAGGGACAATTCTCAAAAATAGCCTAGGCCTAATGTTCTTATTAGATACACATACAGCGATTTGCGCAGAGAAAATAGCAGATATGCAAGCTCTGAGCTGGTACATTGGCTATGTTCCACATAGGACGGTGTCAGGCTACAGGCCACAGTACTTTTGCAAGACAGAAGTGGTTCACTGTACCTAGCATCTGGAACAGTGGTTCCAAAACCTTTTCATGTCAAGGACCCCCCAAATTGACAAGATATTTGAAAAGATATGCCAGGGACCCCCATAAGAGAAGATTTGTTCGAGATTTGTGTCGGGACCCATTAGGGTCCATTTGGTTCCATTTGTACACTCTCAGAGTTACAGACCCATAAAGGGTCCATTTGGTTCCAAACTATCATTTAGCTGGGGACCCCCTGGAACTCCCTCAAGGACACCTGGGGGTCCCCGGACAGTGCGTTGGAGTCACGCTCATCCACCTGTTCATCCACCACCACCAAAACTCCCATGTTACTGCCCTGGTGACTGGTCACTGTATGCTACTGCTGTTCACCCACCACCACCAGAACTCCCATGTAACTGCCCTGGTGACTGTATGCTACTGCTGTTCACCCACCACCACCAGAACTCCCATGTAACTGCCCTGGTGACTGTATGCTACTGCTGTTGTTTTGGAGCCTTCTGCTGTTCCTCTTCAGTAATTGCTATCCTCCTCAACAGTATAGCCCCTGCGGGGTCTGTGTGTGTGATTACCACAACAATGACCGCAAACACACACACACACACACACACACACACACACACAAAAACACCAACAAAAAAAAGAGAAGGGGGAAAATCATTAAGTGAAGGGGAATTTAAGTGCTCTGTCCTGGAATGGCTGTTTACCCAGACTTTAGTCTCTCTTTAACATGGGAAACAGGAAGCGCCGTCTGCACCCAAAAAGTGGAAGAGAGAGGAAGATAGAGAGATAGAGAAAGAGGGAGAGAGAGAGAGAAAGAGAGAGAGAGAGAGAATCCATGACTTTTCGCTTCATTATTCTGTCTACTCAGTGGAGGAAAAGCATCAGCTGGTGTTTCATATATCTCTCTCTCTCTCTCTCTCTCTCTCTCTCTCTCTCTCTCTCTCTCTATCTCTCTCTCTCTCTCCATCTCTCTCTCTCTCTCTCTCCTCATCTCTCATCCTGTCACCTGCCTGCTCAGCTAAACATGTTTACAATACACAGGTGGACATGCCATTTAAAGGGCTCCTCTGTCGCCGGTACAGACCAAAGTGGCGGCATAAATAGGCTTTCTAATGCGTCGTGACCTCAGGTAAACAGAATAAGACATGGTCGCCAGCTCAGGGTTTGCTTTGCTTTGGGTTTGATTTTGAGAACCGAACTGAGTGACATTTTTTCCCCCTTTTTTTGTCATGACACAGCAGGATGTCCTATATCTCCCTCCCTGAGCCCTCGCTGTTACTTTAACTCGGAGAGTATACAAATGGAACCAAATTTGGTCCCGGGACGGTTCCACCAGGATTTCACTGTGAGGACCCTCCGGATGTCCCACCAGAGAATGACTCCTCCCCTCTCCCCCTGCCTCCTCCCAGAACAGGAAGTGAGTGGACATCCTGTCAGCAGTGCTAACTTCCTCGCTCCAGTCCACTATTATTAGCAGATGTTCGGTTATCAGCTGTCTTCGGACAAATGAGATATACGAGAGACCTCCCACAGTGGTATTGATATTGTTTTAAATGAATATCTTCACTCAGGTAGTTCCCACACGCTCACACACCTGCAGAGAACCACACACACTCAACACAACTGGTGGAGAGTGCCAGGCGCGGGCAATCTCAGCTGTAATTGTTGAGCGGTTCGTGTTCACTTTCATCCCATGCAGTCGGGGTCACAGACCCACTTCTCTTAAACTCTAGATTTAGGCTCTAAATCTGCAGGCTCAAAATAAAATAATAATAATCTGGGGTATTTTGGGCCTGAAACCAGTCCCAATGTCATTATCATCCACCATCTGTACATACACCCATAAACCCCACATAGATCAAGTCATCAAAGAAAGGTATGTAGTCTACTGTACTGTAGGCCTACTCTATGCCGGTAAAGTCACAGCGCAGGTATGTACTGTACTTTATATACCAGCAGAGGATTCCAGCCTGCCACTGAACCCTATCGCGTAACAATCACAGCTCTGGTGTTTGGGTTAAGACTTCAGTCCCCTAGTCAACCACACTGAGCACACTGCTACTTAATCACACTAACTGTGTGTGTGTCTGTCTCTGTCCCTCTCTCCCCCTCTCCCTGTCACGCACACACACACGCACGCACGCACGCACACACAGACACACACAAACACACACACACACAAACACACACACTGGGGAAAGTGTATACCTTGTGTTGTCCTGTAAGGCTCCCACTGTCCACCCGACGGTCCCGACGGCCTCAGCTGAGAAAACTCTCCAAAACCTTTCACTGAGGGTGGAGACAGAGAGAGAGAGAGATAGAGAGAGAGACAGAGAGACAGAGAGAGAGAGAGAGAGAGAGAGGGGGGGAGGACGACTGATAAGATTCCATACACAGAAACGGCCCACACCCAGAAGTCTCCATTGGGAGCTGCTGCCTTACCGTAGGGCGTCGGAGGAGACACAGGGAACGAAGGGGTCGGCGGTGGGATCAGTGCACAGCTGTCCGCCATAGAAGTGTGACTCCCGTTGTCCACCCTGTCCGTGTTATAGAGAGGCCCTCGCTCGGTGTCCACGCTGTCTGTGTTATAGAGAGGCCCTCGCTACGGGAAACAAATGTGAGAAAAACCATACCTTTTAGGAGGGAAAAAAGTGAAGGAGGAAAAATGAGATTTATCAGAAGGTCCTTCTGAGAAGCCCCCCCCCCCCCCCCCCCCCCCCCTGTGCGCGTGCACACACACACACACACACACACACACACACACACACACACACACACACAGAGTAGACATCACGTCTTGTGATCTCTGTATGCCAATGTTTTGGTGTAAACAGTCAGCCTATTCATGCAGTCCCACCATGAGAATGGAAGTCGGAGCAGTAATGTCACTGGGTCTGTGAACCCACCCCAAAGCCACCCTGTGATCTGAACACATGCAACCCATTCTACCACACTAAGCTATGAGGGCCCGGCCCTGCACTGCCTGGCCCTGCACTGCCTGGCCCTTGCACTGCCTGGCCCTTGCACTGCCTGGCCCTTGCACTGACTGGCCCTTGCACTGCTAGCATCCGAAAAACTAAGAAAGAAGTGGAAAGAACAGAATGAAAACTAGAAATGTGCACTGCTCTGTTCCCTACCCATGGCCTAGCTGTTACAGCGCCAAGAAGAGGACAATTTGAAGCTTTTGGGGTGCCAGATTGTCTTTGGACAACTGGGATGCAAAGTTCAGTGTTCAGATCAGTGTTGGGAAGTAACACGCTCACTCTCCCTGTAGTTTACTATACTATACATCTCTCTATCCTTGCTCTACTTCACCTTTCACTCGCTATCTCTCTCTCTCTCTCTCTCTCTCTCTCACACACACACACACACACACACACACACACACACACACACACACACAAACGGTCTGTGGCCAAAGACACATCATTGTCTGCCTTCGTTATAAATGTATGCTTTCTGTGTGTGTCAACACACGATATTCACAGAGAACCAACAATGCGGACGTGGACATGGCGTTAGAGATGGTGTTAGACATGGCGTTGCGTGAGCGCTTCTAGTTATACATACTGTAGGACCACGATGGTTGTGTTATCCTTTTAGCCAACGTTTTTTTCTGTACGTCCGTGCATTTATCTACTCATCCAAGGGACCCTCAGTCATCCAAGTACACTCTCAGAGTTATATGGTGGTCCCTGCGTATGGTGGTCCCTGGACTAGAGGTAGTAAATGGGGTGTAATAGCTGTTAGTCACAAGAGGTGCGTGCTGCATGTGTTTTACCTGAGAGGTCAGGGGGCTGAGGCTGGGGGCCGGGGAGGTCCTGAAGGTGTGAGCGCTGCCCCCTCCCCACGCTGGACTACTGCCCCCTCCCCACCCTGGACTACTCAAACAGGAGTAGTCTGTCACATCGGTCAACTGCTTCTGACGCCGCCAGCCTGAGACAGAGAGACAGACAGACAGACACAAAGTAAAGTTCATAAGCTTAGATCTTCTTTTTTCTTTTTTAAGATAAGAAAGTGAAATTGTATTCACTCATCAGCACTACAAAGCTTGCAAATGAGGTGATGTTGCGAGTTTGTCCCAGTCAGTATGCAAATGACTTGGCATCGGTAACAGCATACATTACAGCATGTGGGTGCCATCTTCTGGGAACTAAAGCCTGTGTGACTAAAATCTGACTTTTACGCTGGCCAGATGCTGAGGGGTCGTGGAACGGTGGAATCTTCTCGGAAAACACATCTGCTGGAGCAATCAATATCTTCGCTGTAGCCTGTGTGTGGAGCTATTACCCCCTGGGGCAGAACTTTTTCCAGTCAAAATGAAGAAGAGAGAGAGAGAGAGAGAGAGAGAGAGAGAGAGAGAGAGAGAGGATTCCACATGCATCCCTGCTCATACCACAGCCTGGGCCTCAAACCAAACCTGCTGTGATTCCTATCACCATGGCAGCCAGATCTGTATCGTGGAGAATGGACAGCGGGCGTTTGAAGTGTTGATGAAGAAAGGAGTGGGAGCGAGCCATGAGGCACAACACAGAGCCAGGCTACTGTACCTGCTTCTGAGTCTGGAGAGGGCATGGGTATGTTGAGTATGGAGAGGGCATGGGTATATTGAGTATGGAGAGGGCATGGGTATGTTGAGTATGGAGAGGGCATGGGTATGTTGAGTATGGAGAGGGCATGGGTATGTTGAGTATGGAGAGGGCATGGGTATGTTGAGTATGGAGAGGGCATGGGTATGTTGAGTATGGAGAGGGCATGGGTATGTTGAGTATGGAGAGGGCATGGGTATGTTGAGTATGGAGAGGGCATGGGTATGTTGAGTATGGAGAGGGCATGGGTATGTTGAGTATGGAGAGGGCATGGGTATGTTGAGTATGGAAAGGGCATGGGTATGTTGAGTATGGAGAGGGCATGGGTATGTTGAGTATGGAGAGGGCATGGGTATGTTGAGTATGGAGAGGGCATGGGTATGTTGAGTATGGAGAGGGCATGGGTATGTTGAGTATGGAGAGGGCATGGGTATGTTGAGTATGGAGAGGGCATGGGTATGTTGAGTATGGAGAGGGGGCATGGGTATGTTGAGTATGGGGGGGCAGAGAGAGATCCAGAGAGGCTGAGGAAGAGAAAGTGAGTTAAAGGGACATTTCACCGCTCAAAGAAACTCGAGTCACCAAATTTGCACTCTATGTCGAGACAAATAATGTATTCTTTGTGTGTTTGACTAGGGTTTGACTAGATGGCTGAATTCCTACAATGACCACAATGCTTTGGTGCACTTACCCCACCTTATGGAGAGGGGGAGGGCTGTCTTACGGAGACAACATAGTGCAGGAGGAAAGTGAGACCAGTGTCTGTGACATCAGACACTTTGAAATACTAAAATATCTAAAAACTCTAATTATCTAAACTCTAAATTACACACATAACCCCCCCCAGGAAAGTGTTTCTTGTCTCCCAAACATCATTAAAATAATTGTCTCCCAAACATCATTAAAATAAGGGGTGAAGTGGCCCTTTAAGTTCATCCACTAGCAAGCCCCGAAGTCACATACAAGCGAAGCGATTCCCTTCTAGAAAGTAGTTCAGTTAAGGCCTGCTGAAGGCCTTCTTTTCAGGAAGGTGTTTTTGTCAGTGTCTGGTATCATGTGATACCTACGTGTGGGAGGGTTACGCTCTGTTGAGGAATGCTCCTCCAGATGATGAGAGGGAGGCAGAGCTGGGATAATGGCAACACATCGGGGAGAGCCGGACCATGTTTGCATCAAACTTCAAACACATTCCGAAGCACTGACAAAATCCTGCCTCTAAACATCTTGAAAAACACACGCTACACGGACACGCACGCATGCGGACGCATGCGGGTGCACACACACACACACACACACACACACACACACACACACAAAGTCAAAACAAGCCAGCAGTGAAATATTATAGTTACCTCTCCCAATGAGCCTTCAGGACTTATCTCTCTCTCTCTCTCTTTCTCACACACACACACACACACACACACACACACACACACACACACACACACACACACTTCCCATGCTCAAATTCCATGATTCGGGGGAGAGGTGCACAGGAGACCTCCTGTTGACCTGGCAGCGCACAATGGCGCCGGGGTCAAGAGTCAGCGGTCTGCTGTGAAGTAAGCATCGCGTGGCACATGGCCCCGGGTCCCCCGCTAACCACGGCCGTCTGTGAGCGCCGCGGACCTGGACAGACGTGATTTAAAACCTGCCAGGGCCGCTCGCTCAGTCACCTCGGCCCAGAACTGTCAGAGAGGTGTCCCCGCTGAGCCATATAGCACCAAAGCTCGACTGGGCTCAGCTTTAGCTGGAACAGCTGCTCGGTACGCACAAGAACACGATGGGGGCAGGAAGTGATGACACCGCTCCATCACACCTATGACCCACGCTCGTCAAGCAGAAAGTGGAGCTATGTGGCTGGCTCTCTGGGGTACGACCTGGCGGATATGAGAGGCCGTGAATCTGTCATGTATACTATGCACTGGACTGGAAAGACTGCAGGGGGTTTATCCACTTAAAGGAGCACAAACCTTATCTTCATATAATTGGTCCTACCTAATTCTCATTATAAGATGCCACCATGTCTGGCTACTCTCTCTGTGCCTCAGATGTGGCCTGTGTGGACAACAAGATTTCAAACCTTTTTGGTATTCTTTGATTGATGCATTGCAACAACTATATCAGTACGGTTGTAGATTGTATTAGACTGGAATCAACCCTGATAATGTCATCGGTATGCAGGTTTTTGAGGGCCGCTAGCCCCTCCTATGCCCAGCTGTGTGTGTTTGTGTGTTCCCCATAGCGATGATGATGGATACGAGAACACTGCCTTAAACAAAGTTTGCAGGAGGTCAAACCAAATCACAGAACACAGGGAAATAAATTATAACCCCTTTCCCACTTGCATAAATGCACAATGTTCTTCTGTATATTTCATTTTGGCATCCTGTGGGAACAGGCGCCGTTGTTGAATGCTGTTATATAATCGTACCATCAATATCACGTCCCTACCTTGTCCAGCATTGTTAGAAACATCTGTTTACTGGTAACGCCATGACAATCCGTCACGACGTTGCTTACTAAGAGTTATTTCTATGAAGAAACTGTAATAATGTTGGTGTGCAACAGACTGACTGGAAGCTATGGTGGAGAAAGCATGTGTGTGTGTGTGTGTGTGTGTGTGTGTGTGTGTGTGTGTGTGTGTGTGTGTGTGTGTGTGTGTGTGTGTGTGTGTGTGTCATGTGTTTTTACATGAGTGTCTAACTACGATCTGAGTAATACAGAGAGAGAGAGAGAGAGAGAGAGAGAGAGAGAGAGATATCTGTGACCTGCAGTATAGTTAAATTAAAATAACATTTGATTATCCAGTCTGCCAGCCTGCAGATAGATAATTATGTGTTTTTAAAATATATACTAATTAATGCCATATATTGTCATCACCAAAAGCCTGGTCCCATTGCATTCATCTAACGTGGGAACATGCACATTATGGTACTTTAAGGTGAAGGCCATGTGTATGATTCTAGACTATATGCCGGCAATTAATGTTAATTTTTATGCAGCAATACTGGTATTCCAGTGGAAACTGGAAAGGGCAACTAAAGTGAAAGGAATTGCTCGCCAGGTAGGAGCTAAGGCAGATTGTATGCTACAGTATATTGAATAAAGAAGCAAAGAATGGTTCTTGAATCTGGACTGATTTCCTGACATTAAAACAGGAAACGTATTCCAAAGGGACGAGCCCCACGTATGAAAAAGCTCTGACCCCAGCTGTTTTCTGTCAAATATAATTTATTACATAACAAGGAGTCCCGCATACTGTACTGCACACTGTAATGGACACAATCTGTTTATCTTTGATCTGAAATGCTTTGGCAACAAAGTTCTCATCTCTCCAGCTATGAACTGAAATGAACTGAAACGATCGCTGAAATGAACGTGTACAGGCTTACTGTAAATTATCACTGTCCGATGTACGCATGTCCAGAAGGGTTACCTTTCAGGAAATGGAAAAAATAACCTGTCTATATGGAGCCAATGTAGTTATTATTTAGTCACAAGCTCGTATACTTTTCATTGGTTAAATATATTTGATAAAACTCATTTAATTTCATTCACTGTTGTAAGTGTTAATTGAGCATGTCGGTTGCCCGGTCAACAAGCTCGATCTGCAAGCTTCTAGATTGGATATGTTAGCTACTTTTGTGCAATACTGTCATACAGTGTAGTATAAAAAGGGCGTTTATTTATGAAAACAAAGCAAAACATACAGAGATGTAATATGGAGATACAAGGTTTCTATACCTAATGGCAACAATATGGTATTATTAGATGGCTTATTATGTGGCTTATAGAATTTAACTGAAATTAACTTGTACTGTCTTACAGTATAAGTATAGGAAAGCAGTTGTGGTTTCTGGGAACCAATAATTCTATACAATATCTCAGGTTATTGAACAAATGTACAGTTTACAAATGTAAACTGTTGTATTAGTAATACATTATTGGAGGCAATGTCATGCTTTTTAAGTTATGATGGAGGGACAATGGCAATGTGAGCATGGTTTAAGTTCTGATGGAGGGACAATGGCAATGTGAGCATGGTTCCTGCTCTGTTTCAGTGTCCTAGCTGCACTGACTGTTTCTGTACTTACATAATGTGTTCTTTCACCTCTGTATGTTTCCCAGTCATTCTGAATGGGGCTGATTGGATGAATAAACAATGCTCTAGTGTATATAGACCAGAGGTCCTGATTTTATTTTACATTGCTTACATAGCAGGGATACCGACTACCTGTTTAATCAAATGTTTCCACCCTTTCAGCAAATACCACCACACACACACTCACGCACATGCACACATACACCTTCTGGAACAAACATATCTGTGTGTGTGTGTGTGTGTGTGTGTGTGTGTGTGTGTGTGTGTGTGTGTGTGTGTGTGTGTGTGTGTGTGTGTGTGTGTGTGTGTGTGTGTGTGTGTGTGTGTGTGTGTGTGTGTGTGTGTGTGTGTGTGTGTGTGTGTGTGTGTCTCTCCCACTCTTTCTAGTGGAGATTTCCACAATCGGCCGGTGCTTCAGTGAGTTGTATAAAGGTTCTCTGTGTGTCCAGGCTCTACTATGCCATGGTTCTAACCCCTCCACCCCCGGCAAAACAACACAGAAAACGTTGGCACAGGTGTATTTTCCTTAGCCTGCCATGCCGGTTGCCTGGCTCACACACACACACACACACACACACACACACACACACACACACACACACACACACACACACACACACACACACATGCACGCATATACACAGGACTGTTGTGTGTCTCTGTACTGAGCGACTGCCACAGGAGTTCCCTTAGGAGGAGACATGGAAAATGCTGACAAATTAATTCAAAGTTGTATGGTCTAAAACAGTGGTTCTCAAAGTGGGGTCTGTGGACTCCCAGACCACCATAACCATATAGCCGATCGTTGTGAGCTTGTAGATCTGAGACATTTGAACACAAATGGTCCTCGACACTGTCGACACAACATATTCTCAGATGGGGTCAAATAGGTATTACTTTGGGGGTCCTTGACATGAAAAGGTTGATATACTGTCTACAATATCATGGTGCTGTACTGATTCCAGGCATTCAGGCTGGTGCTCCGCTATATTCAACCTTTGACGCACCCACCATCTGGGACATCCACTTTGGACGAGCCCCCATTTCGATCACCCAGATTCAAACCAACTAGCACATGGTTTATACCTACTTGCACGCCACTGTCGTGCGACAACATTACAGAGAGCAACACAGCATAAATCAGCTTTAACAATCATCCAAAGTGGAATCCCCTCTGGGATTCCTAAGGCAGCTCTCCACCGCACCGATGTCAGCGGTGGTAAGTGGAAAATCTACTGTTGGGCGGTGGGTACAATGTTGCGTCGGGTCGCAAGTTGTAGCAGCAGGCCATAGGCTATTTTTAGCACCATAGTAGCCTTCTATCGTGTTGGCTCTCAGGTGCATTCAGCTACTTTTTTCACACCTTCCAACCGATCTCCGGAACTTCATTCGACTCCCAGTCTGTAGTAATCTGTAGTCTGTTTGGTGGAGAGCTACCTTAAAGTTTAGGGAGACACCAGACTTCCAGCCTTCTGTCAAGGCCCCTCTATAATACTTACACCTTACATGTTATTAGCATTCAAAGTACTAATGGTATATGGTTGCATATGAGAGTGTGAATGGATAGGTGAATGACCCATTGTGGCCAGTTCTTTTTATTTACCTGATTGGTGAGTTTGTCCACTGTGGCTGAGGCCGTTGGTGTAGAGGGACGCGGAGCGGGACAGGGGGGCGCAGCGGGTTGGGACGGGCACAAAGGTGGGGTCCAGGTCTAAAATCAGCTGGTTGAGCTGCTCTATGGACTCGTCGATGTCCGTGGCCAAGGAGGCCAGCTCCTCCTCCTGGCACGGCTCCATGGACGAGGAGGAGGCGTGCGCGTTGTTACTGTGCGCGCTGTCTGTGTGTTGCGTGACCAGTGACTCCTCGTCGACCACCACCCCTCTCTGCACTGCCTCCCTGCTGCTGGTTCCTCTGGGTGGCGTGTCGGGGGCCACCAGCGGCGGAGGGGTCTCCTGGGAGTTGCTATGCACTCCGTTCAGCCTCTCTTCCCCCGCATCCGCCACAGTGTAGGTGGGAAGGAGGGCGTCCGCTGTCTGCTGCTGCCTCACCCAGGTGTGGGTGGAGTATTCGCTGCTCTGCGCCTGGGTTTCA